>NW_027488622.1:732500-921214 GCF_050948215.1 Halictus rubicundus
CCACCAGGGCTGTCCAACTGGAGGCTGTCTCGGATGGGTCCACCGAAACCTTCTTGGCAGCACTGCGGAGGTTTATCTCTCGGCGAGGCCGATGCGCAGAACTTCACAGCGACTGTGGTCGAAATTTCATCGGAGCCAACCACGAGCTCCGAACGCTACTAAAGCAATCCGTGGCACAGGGAGGTGGCCCATTCGCTGCAGCTTCCAGGGAGGGCATCACCTGGAAATTCAATCCCCCTTCCGCTCCACACTTTGGGGGCATCTGGGAAGCGGCCGTCAAATCGGTCAAGCACCACCTGCGGAGGCTCATCGGCGAACAGCGGCTTTCCTTCGAGGAGCTTGCCACGCTCCTGACTGGTATCGAAGCCTGTTTAAATTCTAGGCCAATACTACCGCTGTCCGATGACCCTGAGGATCCAGCAGCTCTAACTCCGGGACATTTCCTGGTCGGGGAACCGCTCCTCGCTATTCCAGAGCCCAGCCTCGAGGAATTGTCAGTCTCACGGTTATCTCGGTGGCAGTTGGTGCAGCAGATGCAGCAGCACTTTTGGAGGCGCTGGTCCCGGGAGTATCTGAATTCACTGCAACCAAGGGGCAAGTGGCGACGAGATCAAGCATGGGTCAAGGCCGGGTCCCTCTGCCTAGTAAAAAACGAAATACTGCCACCCACACAATGGCCACTAGCGCGCGTCGTCCACGTACACCCGGGGCCAGATGGCTCGACTCGCGTGGTCACGTTACGCACCTCCACTTCACAACTGCTGCGACCGGTGCACAAGCTCATCCCGCTCCTGGCTCCGGAAATCGATGAGACTGGCCACGGGAACAACCTCGAGGCTGGACTCTCGGCGTAACTAAAACCATGTAACTCTTTCATTTCGTGGTCGATTCACCTCATCCCATCATGAAGTCGTCTCACTCACCTGGTACATAGCTCACTCTGTAAATCATCACTGCATCACTCGGCACCATCTTCGCGTTCACTCGTCACTTGTAACTTCGTAAATTACTACGCACTTCTTTCTGTTGTAGAAACTACGCAACACGTTGCTGACCCATTCAGCCGAGCCATTCATCTGTTTCGCATCTCCCCACCACCTCCACACAGCGGTTTAATTTCGTCATTGGCTGACGAGGCGGGCGGAAATGTTTGAGATTGGCTGAATGTGTCGGCAGCGTTTCCGCGCCGACGCGGATCGGCGCCCCGCAATTGGCTGGATCGCGGAGAGAAGCGAGATCAGGAATCGATTATTAGATCGCTCTCTAATTGGCCCGCGCCGACGAGACGGGTTACGATCGATTATCATCGTTTCGCCGGCTCGCTCGCTCGTCCAGTTCGTTTCTAACGCTCTATCAAACTATCTCGCAATCGATCTTGATCTCGACCTCTTGCTCGCGTGAACGCTTCGCGTCTTTTTGACCGGTTTCGTGCTACAAGAGCTATCTACGGCTCCCGAAATAGACGGGAGATATCCACTTCAAGCTAACTGTTCAAACGTGTTTATTTGTGTTTACAAACTGTACAAAGTAATCGGTTATAGTTCGACGATCCTCACGGTGAAATAAAGTCGTTGTGTCAGTAAACCGCGGCTCTTTAGTGTTCGCCTTCCGATCCCAAACAACCAGAAACGCGTTAGTTCGTAGATTCGCGTTCGTTCCTGCGTCATAAGAATATCTACTATTGACCAATCGAATTGACCAATCGGTCGGTATTGGGAAAGTGTATTGTGAAAGTGTATTGTGAAAGTGTATTGTGAAAGTGTATTGTGAAAGAGTATTGTGAAAGTGTATTGTGTATTGAAAATGAAGCCAACCATTTCGTTGGTGGATACGGGACGAATGGAGAAGAAGCGTTCGGCCAAAGGAGCCACAGGAATCAAGAGACTTCGAACTTCTGCGAGACGCTATAGCAGAAGGAGAGCTCAGCTGAAGAGGTATACTTTAATTATAATTCAGTATAGTTCAATTACGTATTGTAACGTTGGGCCTTTTCGCCGCGTAGTGAGACGGGAACGGGGCCAACTCCGGGAATTTCTGGGCACTGAGGCCGGGCCGTATACGGCCGCGAATACGCGGTCCTCCCGGTACTAACGTGTTCTCGAAGATTTTCTTAAGCCGAAAAAGAGCCTTCTGTTCGGGCGCCAGGCACCGGAAGGGTGCCACGCGAAACACGGAAGAAGTTCGCCCTCGGCCAAGGCTGAGGGCGAGAGTCGAACCTTCAAAAACCGCGAGAAGAACGAGAGGCGCGAAAGGGGTCGGGGGTTCGGACACGGAAATAGCGAAGACAGCCATCACGGCAGGGCGGATCGCGCAGATTGAAAAGATCGGAAAACGAAATGGGCTCTACTACATTTATTGGCGTCAAGGTGTTACAATTTCGCGGCCACGTGGCCGTACCCGAGAGCCCGCGCTCTTTATACAATTTTGGCGAAAGGGTGAAGTGTTCGCAGCGCGTGGTTGTCGATTGATAAAATAATCCGCGTGGGTGCGGTAAATCGGCACGGGAATTCATTCTCGCAGGAGCGAGAGTTTCGCGGCACGCTGGTGGTCGGCGCGATTACGGTAAGACTGTCGTGGCGCAGTTTCGCAGGAAAATTCGCGGTACGCTACGCGACGCACAGTGGACCTATAATACTCATAGGTTTCTCGGGTCGCTGATTATAAATCTGATGTCAAAATTACAATAAACAAAAATAAAATTTTTTTAACATGTTCCCGCCGGCATGTACCATCACTGGTACATAGAGGGCTGTCCCATGGGACGGCTTGTACCATTGATGGTACATACACAATTGTGCCCATAATTATGAAAGTGGTCTAAGTCAATATTTAAAAAAAAAATGAAAGTATTGATAATTTATTAATAAATGTTTCAAAACCTTCACAAAACGTAATATCCAAAATTTTTTAAAAATTGACTTAGACTACTTTCATAATTATGGGCACAATTGTCCCATTGGGCGGCATGTTTAGAGCCGTCAGATGCCGAGGACTACAAATAAGACCGCCGGCGGGAACGTGTTAAACAATAAAAAATCGTTGTACAGAAAATTCTATAAGTGGAACCATACAATGCTTATACAAATTTTATTATAACTTCTGTTGGATTATTAGCAATAATAATGCAACTGCCAAAAGAGCAAAAATAAATTACGTTGTCCATGAGAAACACTGTAGCTTTCTCTTCCTTAGAATAACAGACCAGATGTCATCGGGCCCATAGGCCTGGTATTTGTCGTACCCGAGGGCCAGGGCAATAAACGATGCAGGCCTGGGTTTTTCCCTTATTTCAAGTGGACGAAAGATTTCTCTTTCGCCCCTGCTTTTTCTTTTCTTCACTTCGAGTCCGTTAGCCGAACTGGTTACATCGTCCTTCCGCGCTGTTTAATAAAACAGTTATAGAAAGAATTCTCCAGTGAAGTCGATTATTTAAATACCCATTCCTAATAACTTCTAAATTTATCGAGAAAACATGCTTGTAAGTAGTACCATGTCTACCTCTGCGTCACAAAAATGGATCGCATTACGAAAGGGGCAGTTTTGAGCAGCTACTTTTTCAAAATAATGTTGAATAATAGTATCTACTACAAGACTCGACAAGAATCTCCGTGGAATATTGTGGAATATACAACTTCTAGTATACATTTGTAAAATCTGTGCACTAAATTTTATCATTCACTTCATACATTCCAAACATTAATTAATATAAATCCAATGTTATTATTATGTATAGCAGTTACTTCCAGGAGCAGCATCCATCGTACACGCACAAAAAAATTCAATTTCCGTAAAATTGTAAGCTTGACACCTTTTTTTTCACGACGTAGTTCACTGCACGAAAACTGCGAGACGACTGTATGGGATATTTGTACTCACACCATTTAGCAGGTATAGGTAGTAGGCTTGCAGCCAAGCTCGCATATGCGAGCCGAGCTCGGGTCGAGTCGAGTCGGGAATTAATTAATTAATTATATTAATTTTACTTTTGCTGATTGTTGGACCGAAGGCCCAACGACTGCAGAAATTCACAGGCGAATTGGCTATAAAAGTCGGTACCCTTACTCCGCCGCGATAATTAGCACCGCGTCACGCTGCTACATGCGCCACCTTCTTTAGCTACTAATAAAACAATAAACGACACATAACCCAGTGGTATTGTTTAAAATACTATACACTTTTATACTAAATGCTTATATTTCGATGAAACAAGCCAGAATTCCTTCCTACGCACGCCAGGTGCAAGACTATCTTCCATTATGCATAATTATTGTTAAATGATAAAAAAAAGAAAATCCTGAAACATGTATCCCCTATTTTGGATCAAAGATCACACACCCAAGTTTACATTAAAATGAACTAACAATAGATAAGAGAAACTGCAAGAAAAATCAAATTTTTAATATATTGTTTAAACAAAAAGCTTTTGTTAAAATTTTCTTGCGCGACTACATTTCCCATTGAAAAACACACAATTTAAAAAAAATTCAAATTTTTTTCGACCTCTGGTTTCCGAGATATCTCAAAAAATATGGTTTTGACCCCCAACTTTGAGGGCTGTTTTCACCCCTTCAAAGTGGATGACTGCCGATAAAAAAACACGTGTCAAATATTTTTCAAAGAACTATAAGCTCCCATAAGTTTCATCAAAATCGGATTTTCGCATCTGAATATGTTCCCTTGTAAGCTCGGCTCTCATTTTCGGGTACTCGCACAGCTCTAATAGGTAGTAAGATCTTTTTACCTTCGGCTTCTTATACAGTCATTACCTGAGTATCCAATACGGCAAGAGTCATACCCCTAACGTGAAATTCATTTTTTGCATTTTGGCCACGTTTTGGCGCTTTTGGCCCACTGTGCGTCGTTCTATTCGCGATAGCGTTGTTTTGGGCAGTCCGGTCCCTTCGCTCCGTTGCTCTGAGCGATAAAGTGGCAATGCAAAATTTACAACGTCACAGTATTCAAATCTCTGTAGATGTGGTGGAATAATAATCTCCTACACATTCAAAACAGTAGATTTTTTTCTATTATGTTTTCAGACTGCAGCGGTTGGCGGAGCTTGCGCAGGAGGAAACTTCACGTCCTCTCCTCGTACATGAAGATACAGGGGCAGCAGACAATGTAGTGCCGTCAACGATTGGATTAGCACAGTAAATGTTTTGCGACCCTCCCCACAGTATCACGGAACACGCTGAAGAAATGGAAGAGGATGAACAAATGCCAGAACATGAAGAAATGGCAGACGAAGCCGAAGAAAAACAACAAGGAGCCGAAGAACAAGTACAAGAGGCCGAGGACAGAATTGTGCGAGAAGTTCTACAGAAGAGACTTCGGGATGAAAAGAGAAGAATAGAAGAGGCGGAAAAAACCGGCGAAAATGGGAAGCTTGTCGTGGAAACAGAAACGACAGTCGAGGAAATATTGTGCCTCTCCGACGGTTTGAGCATCGTGGACATGCACCACGCGTTTCAGCAAATGAAGCTGATAGGCGAACATTCGGGAACATTCGAGTGTTCGACCAGACATTTGGAAATAAAAAATCTCAAGAGATTCGGTTTGAAGACCACACTGGTCATAGGATGCAAGATGTGCAATTACACAACCGAAGTCCATAGTCAGCCTGGAGATGCTGAGACCATGGACATCAACCGAAGCGCGGTCGCCGGAACAATGACAACCGGAGGCGGATACGGGAAAATGGAAGAATTTCTCGCAGCCATAAACGTTCCGTACATGTCGAAGAGGCAGTACCGCAAATATCACGATTCCATCGTCAACGGATTCGGCGCTGCTGCGGAAGAGGAGATGATGACAGCGGCTGAAGAGGAGAAGAGGCTAGCCATTGAAAGAGGCGACGTCATTGCAAAACATATTGGCGGAAAGAGATTACATTTCGGCCAAAGAGGATCGTACTTCGCACGATGTGCCGCTGTGGTACAATACAATACAGGCGAAGCATTGTCTCGCTTATGCAAAGCTATGGGAAAAGAGTCGCCACAAGTTTTGAAAAATATGGAAGAACGACGTAAAAAGAAAGTCTCAGAAAATGCCGAAAAGAAGAGGACCACGAAGAGCACGAAGAAGCAGTTCCGCGCAGTCCAAGATTCGGATTATGGACCAAACGCGCAGAAAGAAGACATGGACAAATGCATGTTTGATCTGCAGACAGAAAAGCATATGGAAATGCTAAACAATTGGCAGAAGGACCGAGGAAACATCGAGCAGGATACTATTGGACAGAGCGCAAACACAAATTGGATGACGTACAGTTCGAAGCTTTTGACTGCGTCCCACTTCCGCGCCGTGTGCCACCGGAAAAAAACCACGTTGTGTTCGAAGCTGGTGAAGACGTTGCTGTACCCACGCCTGTTAACCGTTCCCGCTCTAGAATATGGAAGGGAGAATGAAGATGTTGCTCGTGAAGAATTAGCGAGAGAAGAAAACATTCAATTTCGACGATGTGGCCTTTTCATCGATCCATCGATTCCCTATTTGGGAGCATCGCCAGACGGTGTAATAGATGACGACGGTATTGTGGAAATAAAATGCCCAGAAACCGCAGAGAATTTAACACCAGAAGAGGCAATAAGCACAGTGCCAGCTGTCAAGAAAATATTTACAGACAGTGCAGGTACTGCATTGAGTAAAACCCACGAGTACTTCTACCAAGTACAAGGGCAGCTACACGCAACTGGTAGAAATACTGCCCGTTTTGCCTGTGGACGAAAAAAGGAATCAAGACAATTAAAGTTGAGCGAGACGACGAATTTTGGCAACGTAACATGGAGCCAAAATTATCGCGTTTTTATATCGATTGTATGCTGCCGGAAATAGTCGACAGCAGACATACAAGAGGCATGCCCATTCGGGAACCTCAATATATTCTCGAAGCCAGAGAAAGTACAAACAATTAGAAAAGAGAAAAGAAAGTGAAATAAATAAAAGTATTATTCCACGTCGGGTTGCACCTACTGGTGCAACGCCACTGACTCGATCAGTTGGAAAAGGGAAATTGCTGTCCGACGTTGGCTGCACACATGCAGATAAGTGTGCAGGATCGCTGATGTATATCAGCGATTGAATATAATGAAAAATATAAAAAATATTCCGAGACAACAATGGATGGGGCATCAGCCACCAATGTAAGTACGGCAATGAAATTTTAGATTTTATATTCTCAAGAAGTATAAATACTAAATAATTTTTGTCAAATTTTGTTTATTTTCATGTTTCTCGAACCATGTGGGCTGTTTGTTCGTCGACACGATGATGGACGATACTGGCCGAGAGTTGTCCTACACCATGCAGATTCTAAGGCGAAAATGGACGGAGCATCACCAATGTAAGCAGAGCAATGCAATTTTACATTTTACATTATCGAGTAAATTCCAATTTTTTTCGCATTTTGTCTATTTTGTTTTTGTGTCACTTCTAGCAACGAATCATGTGGACTGAAGGAAGGAGACTGTCCTCAAACCTCCCTCACATCCGTAACAACAACAACAAAGAAAAGCAACAGCCAAGCGAGTACGACCAAGCTCTATCTTTACGTTGTCCACCACGAGGAGGACGCTCCTTCGCCACCCATCGACGCCGCACCGCGGAAGTAAAACATAATCCCAACTCACGCGCCCCAAATATGCGCCCCCTCCTCCACACACACACACACTTTGTAAAAAAACACGCTTTTCCCATATATTTGCCACTGTATTAGTTTCTGCTTATGAATAAATGCAACATTGAAAAAGAAAAATCGTTGAAACCTCAATATTTTTAAAACATTAAAAAAATGTAATTAAAATCACATGAATAAACCATATAAGAAATTGAAAAAATAAAGATGACGTACGTATGGAAAAAAAACTTTCCCACCGACGGGATTCGAACCCCAGTGTATCCGCTCCGTAGTCCGACGCCCTAACCGCTGTACCAACCGGCGATGTTGTAAACGTTACAAACATTCTTTCGAGTTGGGCATTATTTAGATAACGATTCGAATAAAAGATGTTTCGTATCTTTCCCTGCTTGGAAAGATTCGCGAGAAACTATGAAGAATGCAACTAAACTCGCGAGGAAAATTAAAGGATTGTGGATGAGTGTGTATCTGGAATGGTATGAAAGTATGCTGAGTGAAAGTGGAGAAAGCGGACTGTATGAATGAATTGAATGGAAGGCAGATTTGCAATAAATTAACTGTATTTTCTCACTGTAAAGTTTCAGTGTGTCAGACAACGGTTGAAGAAATATAATAAATGAATGATAAGCAAACGATCTCGAAAGGCTATAGCCGGTTTTGGGGGTCAAATCTGCCCTGGAAGGGATTTTATTCCAATTTGCGCCATTCGATAGCCTACCAAAAAAGATACCTTTCAACCAAGTTTTAGCCCTATAGCTCATCTGTAAGGATAGTTATAGAGGAAAAACGAAAATCCAGTTTTTGGCCCATTTTCCCCATTTAATGACAATTTAAAATTCTGAAAAAAATCTGACACATTTCTGACACCAAACCGCATACTTTGAATCGTTTTCAGATTTTTCCGTTGCAAACTTTGGCTGTAAAAATCGAAAAACACGAAAAAAATCGAAAAAATGCAGATTTCATATGGAAATCGAAGAGACACTAGAACAGAATTAATTTAGCAATGAGATATTGTCCTAAGTATTATGCTCAATTTTTTTCAAATTCCTGCGATTGGTGCGTCATAGTAGGAAAAAATAAAAACCACTTTTTTCGGCGTTTTTTCCGTGAAAAACTAAGTTATAATTATCGTAAAAATATATTATGTAATATTAAACATCCCTAAGTTCAGAGAAACATCGTCCAGACTTTAAAAATTGCGTAATACAAAAAACGACAATTATACTACGCAGGATATATCCCAATATTTCGAAGGTATTTTCAACGGCGCCGGTTGGTGCAGTAGCTATGGTCTCCGACTGCGGAACCGCTGAAGACTTTTTGGACCAGGTTCCAATCCCGCCCCGGTCCAATTTTTTTTTCTTTAATCAGATGTTTTTTCGATTTCTAACCGTATGATTGTTGTTACGCTGTTGTAAAAACATTTTTTAACTATGTTTAAACTATTTTTTAATAATTTTCCGGAAAAATATTTTTGGAGTACTTTCGGCCTTTAGTCATCTACGGACTTATCTACTTAACATTTTTTTACATGGAATAAGGGATTGATTATTTTTGTGACAGAAAATATATACATGAAGTATTATTAGGAATACTTATCTGTAATAATTATAGGTGGATTGGTGTGCAGTGGAATCATGTATGGCGTTTTCTGTCTTCGTCGCTATCTTCGTCAATTGTCGGTGTTATTTGGTCGTTATTGAAAATTCTGGTGAGCAACTCTGCTACCCGAACTATGTCTGTGTCGTATCGAGCATAAGATAAATAATAAATGATAGCAGCTACATGTGAGCAACATCCAATAGTGCGATTACCATTGGCACATTCACAATAATACCGTTTTATACCGGAATGACCAGTTGAGTTTGGTATATAATCTATGTAGCATTTGTACGTTTTGCGGTTGATATGTCGCGATTTTGCTTCGAATTTTACAATATTATTATTTTCTATTAAATAACGGACATTAATTTTATGATCGTGTTCATCCATTATCTCGGCCAAATACGAAACAGCTTGAGATAATTGGTATGATCCCGTGAAAAGTATCTTCAAATCGTCTTCTGTCATTTCAGGAAAATCAAAAATATCAGTGGAAGATATGTTTTTAAACGGCGTTTTTCTGCGACAGCTGCCCGTTGCTTGTAAAAGATATAATAAAAAACAGCAAAGACTATTGGAACACCTCAATAAAGCAATGTCCACGGCTCAATTGTTTCAGTTAAATGCCCAAAGTCCTGAATCGAAAATGTCCTTCATCAGGAATTTTTCCAGACAACAATGGTTATAGTTGTCCGAAGCATAAACCTCGTTTTCATAATATCCCTAATAATATTTTTACTTGACAGAAACAGATACAACAATACCTCCCGATCCCAATATAACACTAGATTTATTATTAACAATAAGTAATGTACCGACTAAAGATAAAAGATTTAATAGACAAGTCGATGCACTTATTCCATGTAAAAAAATGTTAAGTAGATAAGTCCGTAGATGACTAAAGGCCGAAAGTACTCCAAAAATATTTTTCCGGAAAATTATTAAAAAATAGTTTAAACATAGTTAAAAAATGTTTTTACAACAGCGTAACAACAATCATACGGTTAGAAATCGAAAAAACATCTGATTAAAGAAAAAAAAATTGGACCGGGGCGGGATTGGAACCTGGTCCAAAAAGTCTTCAGCGGTTCCGCAGTCGGAGACCATAGCTACTGCACCAACCGGCGCCGTTGAAAATACCTTCGAAATATTGGGATATATCCTGCGTAGTATAATTGTCGTTTTTTGTATTACGCAATTTTTAAAGTCTGGACGATGTTTCTCTGAACTTAGGGATGTTTAATATTACATAATATATTTTTACGATAATTATAACTTAGTTTTTCACGGAAAAAACGCCGAAAAAAGTGGTTTTTATTTTTTCCTACTATGACGCACCAATCGCAGGAATTTGAAAAAAATTGAGCATAATACTTAGGACAATATCTCATTGCTAAATTAATTCTGTTCTAGTGTCTCTTCGATTTCCATATGAAATCTGCATTTTTTCGATTTTTTTCGTGTTTTTCGATTTTTACAGCCAAAGTTTGCAACGGAAAAATCTGAAAACGATTCAAAGTATGCGGTTTGGTGTCAGAAATGTGTCAGATTTTTTTCAGAATTTTAAATTGTCATTAAATGGGGAAAATGGGCAAAAAACTGGATTTTCGTTTTTCCTCTATAACTACCCTTACAGATGAGCTATAGGGCTAAAACTTGGTTGAAAGGTATCTTTTTTGGTAGGCTATCGAATGGCGCAAATTGGAATAAAATCCCTTCCAGGGCAGATTTGACCCCCAAAACCGGCTATAGCCTTTGTCTCTTGTTACGTAACGCACAGCTGACTGGGGTCTTCAGAAAGAGAAAGAGTAACGGTTCTCTCTCGGTTTTATTACCTCGATCCTTCGGGAAGTTCGTCACGCACAGATGTTTCCGGTTTTGCTTCGAGAACATTCCAGAAGGATCGAGCCTGTTTTCCGCGAATCACGCTTGAGGGTTTTCGCCCGCGCGAGCCTCGACAACAGACGCTGTTTGTCAGTGTTCTAGCGCGTGTCGCGGGAGTATCGAATAAATAATTTTATTCGACGAGAATTTATCCGACGAATAAAGCTACTTTTTTTTATTGGAAGCGGATTTATTCGAACTTCGAATAATTTTTTCATTTTTTATCTGTATCTTTTATTTGAAGGCTTCGAATAAATCTTCGAATAACTCGGCGAGCGCCGAGATTCAACGACCCGGCGACTGCCAAACGGCATACAATGTAAGCGGATGGAGAATCGCGCACGAATGAAAGTTTATATTTTTAGATTTTTCAATATATCCTCATAAAATTGTGACGAGCGAATGGAGGGGATTTTCCTGATGAAAATGAGGTCAAATTCGAGAGTAATCGAACAAGTTTCACTGATACGTAATGTTACGATAAAAATTACAAAGACAGTCCAAATGATGTCGTGTTTGGACTCATTTTGATCGAGATAAGCTCTACAACTCATTCGTATTAACAATATTGTTCTGATGAAAAACATAAAAGCATAAATTGCCAATAATGCACCATTCTCCATCCGCTTACATTGTATGCCGTTTGGCAGTCGCTGGGTCTTCGACGTTCGGCGCTCGTCGGTCCTCGTCGGGCGTCGTCGCCGTTCATTCGTCGAGCTGGCAAAATACTAAATACAGTCCAATTTGTACCGCGTTTAGTGTCATTTTAATCAGAAGAATGCCACGAATTAGTTGGCGCAAGTCCCATAAAAAAATAATGAAAAATAAAGAAGTTTTGCAATTGGATTGGTAGTTGTTTCACACCGATATCTCGCGACTCTACGAGCTCGGAACTTCAAAGACCAGCGACCTACTAACAGCCTACAATGCAGATGGAGAACCGTGCATTATTGGCAATTTACGCTTTTATAGCCGTACGCGCCCCGAACAAGACCGACGGATGCCGAGATTCGTCGGTACCCGCGAGCGCCCCCCCCCCCCCCCCGCAACCCCCGCACCGCCGAACCGATCTTGGCGGGAACCGGAACCCGCCATGATGCGATACCGTCGCGCCGGGTGCGTGACGACACCGGAAAAGCCGGCCGCGAACCGCACCGCACCGCACCCCCTCGCCTAGCAAGACGAGAGAGACGAGCCGGAAAACGCTCTCTTTGGCTTTCCGCCGCGTTCGCGTACAGACGTGCTTTTCCTGATACGATCACTAGCCGCCTATACCGACCGCCCGATCACGACCGGAACCGTCTCCGCCACGCCGAGAAGCCGCCCGATAAACCCGACCCGCGAGAGTATATTTTACCCGCGGAATTGTAACCGCGAGTGGTGCCGAAATATCCGCGCGACCCGCAACCCGCGAACCCCGAACACGCCGCTGCGTGCTGGAACACCTGGAGCGCCGACCCGAACGCCGAGCGATCGAGGACCGGAACCAGGGTAAGTAACCTTCTTTTCCGTTAACCCAGACACCTCCGCCTCCGCCCTACACCCTCGGGGAGCGAACCACCCGCGACCGGCGGAACGCCGGTCGTCCTGGGGCACGGGCTCTCCGTCCACCGAGGTTGCCCTGGTCCGGATACGCCGCTGCGTACGGCCATGACCCCGCCGTGATACGACCCGCGCGCGAGTCTCGAATCGCGACCGCCGAAAACCGAGACGCGAAGCCGGGACAGTGACGAACACTTGAATGACTCGTGCCGTTAATCACCCGTGCCCGACCGCCCGTACCCCGCCGTAACCCTCGCGTTATCCCGCCGCGAACCTTGGCACGGCGAGCCAAATCCGGCCGCGAGGAACCGTTGACGAGATCCGCCGGGAAACGGACTCGTTACAATGTTTTTCATCAGAACAATATTGTTAATACGAATGAGTTGTAGAGCTTATCCCGATCAAAATGAGTCCAAACACGACATCATTTGGAATTGTAATTTTTATCGCAACATTACGTATCAGTGAAACTTGTTCGATTACACTCGAATTTGACCTCATTTTCACCAGGAAAATCAATTGTGACTTGTTTTTTTTCTTTTTCCTTTTTTTCAGTTTTCAGTAGAGAAACGAAAATTGAGAGAGAAAGCTAGCGACTAGACATGGTTGCCACATATCATCCTTCGCCTCACTGTAGCCGTGTCATCAAACCCGTAAATGTACAAGCGTTTCGTGAAATTGATTTCAGGACTGTTCGCGACGTACTTTCGCGTTCGTTGCCCGCCAACTTAATATTGGGCAACTATTTCAACGGAGACGGAAGACTTTGGATTAGAATCGAAAGGAATCGCGTTTCGTCTCGAACCTGTCGGAGGACTCGTTAGTAAGGCTATTCCGACAGGTCCTGCCTTAGACGCGCGCGGATCTGTGTGTGATCCGTATTATATTCGCCTTGCCGATTGTGATTGCAAGGCGATTCGACGCTCGGTATGATTGACTGATTAGTGTCACGGGTTCGAAGATCGTGAATGAACTATATGCAAAAGCTCGACTTCCAGACTCAACGCGAAGATGTAACGTTCGGTTGAGACCTGGTTAGTGTTGCTAGTCCAAAGATCTTGTATGAACTGTTTTTGAAGCTCGACGACTTTCAGAATCAACTCGAGGTCATAGGCTCCTCGTGGTTGAGATGTTGGCCTTAGGTGTAGGTATATGTCGCTCGTTGCGATGAGAGAGGAAGCTCTCCGGATTGGTTCGTGAAAACTTGCATTTTCCAATCAGCATGCCCTTAATTGTTCAAACTCCATTCCACAGGCTCTGGCGGAGGCCTGGTTGGAAGGAAGAGTGGGGCGATACATGACTTGAGAAAACGAAGCGTTTCGGTAATTCGACGCTGTCGAAAGGTCGATTGTCATAGACCCTTGAACTGTGTCATGAATTTATGGCCTGACCGTACTTAGTGGCCGCGAGCGAAGGATATACATCCTTGGGCCGTATCTAAAGAACGCGGAGGTTCTTCAGACCCATGTCTTGTGAATACAAACATCGTTAGGTCGGTCCGATGGTAAACAGCTTCGAGATTATGAGAGGCCAAAGTTGCTATTTGGTTACGTCTTTAAATCACGAATGTTTTGAAAGGAAAAAGATACGAACAAGGACCCTGTTACGTATGGAGATGTTTTTCCACGATTAGACGTTCTAATCTCTTTTCTGAGAACGAAAAAGCGTCCCAACAGGCCCCTTGTTTAATGATTGTACTCCGGCTGAACGCAGCTGACACGAAGCATGATTCAGTAACAGCACCGTACGATTTCTTAATATGGAAATCTTCAAAACATCCCCTTCTGGAATGTTTTTGTCAAGATAGTCTTTGATAGGAAACATCTTGGCTAACCCTTCGTTTTATCCCTTTAAACAAAAGATCCAGCTGCAAACCTTAAACTCACTAGAAACCACAAATACGAGTATGCGACCGTAGAATAAAACAGACACACTTCCCTCTCATTTTTAGGGTATATAAACCCATCCATTTTCATCCTCTTCGGTTAGTCGAGAAACGGTTCAGAAGTGATTAGGTCGCGGTATAGCAATCGTGCAGTCTCGTCGCGTTACACGCGTAAGAGTCAGTTCTAGTGAGATCGGGTAAAAGTCCCTTTCTATTTGGCTTTCAACAATCGCTCTCCGACCCCGCATTGCCAGTGCGTCAACACCGTGCATCACTAGGTAACAATTTCTCCAATTGTATACTTACTAAATTCATTCGCGACACAGACAATTACACTTGTAACTATTCCAATTCAGAGTAAATTGTCTTGTTTGTTAACTCGCGTAATCTACAACCCTTAATTATTGCCTAATATCCTAATCTAATAATTGAACGTTGCCACACGATACAATCTTAACGCTCGGATTGTATCAGTTAAGATATACAGGGTCATCCGTTTTTAAACGGCCAAACGTCAACCAGCTATAGAGGACCCCAAATGAAACAACTTTCACCCCTAACACTTTTTTTGATTCGGTCTTGATTTTTAGATAATTGCAAAAACCCGTCATTTTTTGCGTTCATGCTAAGGTGGAGAGACAAAAAAAAGGAACTACCTCATGTGAATGCCGTAGGAAAACTATATACAGAGAAAGGTGGATAACAAAAGAAGAAGCTCTACGTGAAGTGAGGCGCGCTTGCCCCACTCTCTCGCACGTTGCGCGCACACGCACTCCAGCGCCACACAATATAAATGTACTATTTCTAAGAGTTCACTTAAGATTAAATATATTAGGACTGCAATTATGTATCTTGATGATTTTTCCTTTCTTTGGTTTAAAATAAATAGGGGCATCTTTTTTATTAAGTCAACTTTTTTGTATGACCTTTGGATCTTGGTTTTGTTGACATGGGGCACGCTGTGGAGAATGAATGAAATAACTTCGAATCAAAAAAAGTGCTAGGGCTGAAAGTTGTTCCATTTGGGGTCCTCTATAGCTGGTTGACGTTTGGCCGTTTAGAAACGGATGACCCTGTATATAAGTTACGAGGCTAACCAATCTTAAATTCAAATCAACAAAGATTTCAATATTAACTAACAATCGAAACCATATTCCTGGGGTAACAACCCCTCGCCGGCCTCTCGCGTTGCTCGCAGCCCTGGCTCGTAACAACCCTCTGTAAGACCCTTTCGTTTATCGATATTATGAAGAAACGATTCATGCTTAAGACGACAGTTGTCGCGATTGCGGCCTTGATTCCCGGTTAATCGTGATTTTATAATAACGCGCCTCAGAATGCCGGTGTTCACGTAGGCTTTACCGGCATCGGCGCGTGCGTGCGCTACCGATTCCGCGAGCGAAACTACCGCGCCGCGGTTCGGCGCTCAGTCTCCAAAAACCCGTCTTGCCACGTGCGCGTGCTCCGCCGCTATACCACATTGGTCCGTAAAGTAAAGTCGGTGACCTTTTCAGTTGTACTTTCGGGATTAATCTGTCTCTGTATCTTCTTCTCCTCTAGCACGCTTTCCGTGCGCGCCCGCGACGGCAATCTCTTGCTCTCGAGCGAAATTTCAGCGAGCCGCTATCTTGCCGAGCTCTCCCGCTGCGAAATTTTCTATCTCGCTCGCGTGCGAACAACAGTTCTTTTGCGACGGAACAAGGACTTCTTTTAAAAAGAAAATGAGCCGGAATTTACTTCCTGTCCGAAAGAAAATTATCAATCAAATCCGATCACAAAATTTGTCTGTCACCTCAGGATTTTGGAAAAAATCGATTTCTGCGAAAAGAAACTAATGAAATCGCAATTTTTCCGTTGAAATGATTTGATAACCCTCTGGTTAGTTTGGTTCAGAGGCCAAAATGTGAATTTCGCGAGGCGTTCGAAACAAGCGTGGCGTCACGAGATGCTGAGGCGGGGCCACGACCTTCGGCCTGCTATATTTTATCAAAATGAAATCGGTACTTTGAAGTGAAATTGATATTATAAATATACAATGATAAAACATAATGAAATTAAAAAAAAATACGTTAGTAGACAGGATTTGAACACTGGTCGTCTGGTTGAAAACTTGGTACGCTGCAGTCACGCCAAAGCGAATCTTGTTGTACCGTAGAAAAAATACGGCATTACATAGGAAATAATGAAACTTTAATCGTTAATATCGCGAAAATTATTGAGTATCTGCCCCTATAATGGTGTATATTTGTGGACTGGACAATGAGATCTATAAGTATGCAAAGTTTCAACAGAATCGATGACCCGAAGGTCGTGGCCTCTTTCGAAACGTGCAAGGGTCAGAAACTTTTTCAAATCGCCGCTTCAATATTGCAATGAGCAGTTTATAAATGGTCAATTGTCTTTCCTAAAGGTTCAATCTAGGTCTGTCCAGAGGCCAAAATGCGAATTTCTGCCTCATCGTCGATTAATTAGCAATATTCGGCAGCATACCGCCAGTCGCGAGGCGTTCGAGGCAACCGTGACGTCACGAGATGCGTAGCGAAACGTGCAAGGGTCGAAATCTTGACAAATTGACGCTTCAATATTGCAATGAGCAGTTTAAAAGTGGTCACTTGTCTTTCCTGAAAGTCCAATCTACGTCTGTCCAGAGCCCAAACTGCGAATTTATACCTCATCGTCGAGTAATTTGCAATATTCGGCAGCATACTGCCAGTCGCGAGGCGTTCGAAGCAAGTGTGACGTTACGAGATGCGTAGCGAAACGCGCAGGGGTCAAACTCTTGACAAATTGACGCTTCAATATTGCAACGAGTAGTTTAAAACTGGTCACTTGTGTTTCCTAAATGTCCAATCTACGTCTGTCCAGAACCCAAATTGTGAATTCCTACCTCATCGTCGAGTAATTTGCAATACTCGGCAGCATACATATCGTACATATGTTAACCTGTAATATCGATCTGCATTATCGACCGTATTCTATCGCAAGGTACAGTGTTTGCCGCGGGGAGACCGGTGCGCTAGTAAGCGGAACCGCGAAATGGTGCGTTTTTTTCTAGACATTTTACGCCTTAAATAAGTAAGTAATCAATTAAAAATGCATACCACCGTGTTCGTAAATGTCTTTGCTACGTCTATCCAGAGCGTTTTTTTCGATACGAACACTAAATCTCTCGAAATTAAGAGAATCTCTCTGCGGCAGCCATCTTGTGACGTCATCCTTGCTTCAGAAAGCAAGATTTCTGCCGAATATTACAAATTACTCGACGATGAGGTAGAAATTCGCAATTTGGGCTCTGGACAGACCTAGATTGGACTTTTAGGAAACCCAAGTGACCACTTTTAAACTGCTCATTGCAATATTGAAGCGTCAATTTGTCAAGATTTTGACCCTTGCAAGTTCATATACGTATATGGATTTCATGCATGTGTGTGGTTACACAGAGTCGACCTGCCGGCCCCCTTAAATATCAACTTTCGGAATTTCCGAGAATGAATCGCGCGGATGTCACGATTATTTGATGTTTCAGGTGACTGGCCAGGGAACTGGAGGAGTGGGACGAGGAGTTCATCCTCGCGATAAGGAGATCATTTGAATGGTAAGTTTTTGGTGAAATAAATTTATTCGAATATAAAGTTTTACATGCGCGTAAGATTTAAAACTAAAAAATGTTATTTTTTCCAGATTGCTGTTTATCGTATTATGCCATGTTACATGCTGAAGAGTCTAGTGAAATTATCGAGTCCGTTCGCATCTTTGTTCGTGACGGAAAAAACTATGCGCAATTTGTACGATCTCGAGTTCTGCGTGCGCAACATGTAGTCGTGGTTGATGAACGAAGTTCCTACGATCGTGGAAAAATTCGTAAATTTTGCTGTTGCTAAGCAAACCGTCAACGTCCAGAACCAATCTTTCGATCGGAGTTCGTTGATCGAATGCGATCTGGTGGCTTTGTGCGCGGACGCGATCGAAGCGCATAGACGGAATTAGGAAATTTTAAAAATAATGTGTGTGCGTGCGTGTGTGTGTGCGGGCGTGTGCGTGTGTGTGTGTTTGCGTGCGTGCGCGCGCGCGAGATGTTTTTCCGTGTGTTAGGGCTTGAGCAAAGTTATGAATCGTTTTGAAAGGGAACTTTCGCGGTATGCTCACGTCACACGCTGACTTAACTGCGAGTGACTAGTTGATCGTGGTGGATAGTGAATTGAGTCAATGGAATTGGATAACTAAACAGAAACTATATTTTTAACAAAGGTGAACTACAGGAAATAGAATGACTATGGTAACTGAATCTGACTTAAAGAGTATTGGACGGCGCGTTGGTACTTCGATGCGTACTCTGTGGCGGTTTTCGAGAGTCTCACGATTTTTGGTGGTCTACGAACCACGTTGGCGGGGGTTGGTTTTCCCTAATTTTAAGTGGTGGAGTTGTCGTTGGAGGACGCTCCTTATGGGGGTGGACTATTGCTGGGATTTTCCCAGTTCGTATATATCGCAGGTATAGCCGTTAACGGCAATCACGTTTTTGGCCGTTTCGAAGTAAATTGCGGGGGTCATAAAGCCCAACCGTTTCTTCGACATCTGCATCGCAGAAGGCCGTGCAGATGTGTCTTGCATTAATTTACGAGCTAACGGTTTTTTCTTATGGTTACGCCGTAACACCGTGCAAAGTTTCGGCAACGGACGTCGAAAAGGGGTTATACGTTTAAAAGTGAGTCGGATCGGCTACGCCAAAATCACAGATGGATAAAACTTTCGATGAATGGATTAAATCGTAGAACGCTCCAAATGCAAACTTGTAAGAATTTAAAAATGCCAACAAATTCCGGCATCTGGAAGAGGCGTATGCTCAATATACGAGTATTTGTCAAAAGAACATATTGTTAATACGAATAGGTTGTAGAGCTTATCCCGATCAAAATGAGTCCAAACACGACATCATTTGTAATTTTTATCGTAACATTACGTATCAATGAAACTTGTTCGATTACACTCATTTTCATCAGGAAAATCCGCTCCATTCGTTCGTCACAATTTTATGAAGATATATTGAAAAATCTAAAAGTTTAAACTTTCATTTAAAAGTTATTCGAAGATTTATTCGAAGCCTTCGAATAAAAGATACAGATAAAAGATGAAAAATTATTCGAAGTTCGAATAGATCCGCTTCGAATGAAAAAATTTATCTTTATTCATCGGATAAAATTATTTATTCGATACTCGTCGAATAAAGATACTTTTTTTATTCGAACCTTCGAATAATGAATAAAGATAAAGTATCTTTTATTCAAATCGTTATTTAATTAATTTTTTATCTAAATAATGCCCAACTCTGGTTTAGGCTATAAGATGAATTGGGTACTAAAGACATGGAAAACTAAGTGTGAATGGGCTTACTCACGAGTCGAGTGTCTCGAGCTATTGCAGTCGACCGTGTTTACATCTCACGTTCGGTCTGCTTGAGACCGAACAATGTATATGTATTATATTAATAATGTAATTTTTTATGAATTTCAGAGGATAAATGAAGCGGCGAGGAGGGCGGTGACAAAATAATTAAAGAAGAAGAAACGGCAGGAGACAATGCGTAGGCGCCGCTATTGTAGCGCAATATATAGCCTCCACCCACAACCAGTCCCAACCTATTCTCTCCCTGTGAATGTCCCTCCCGCGTAACCACCTCCTGTATACCATCCTCCTACATACCCTCCCCCTACATATTCTCCCCCTAGATATCCTCCCCCTACATATCCTCCCCCTACATACCCTACCCCGGTATACCCTCCCCCTCCTGTATATCCCACCGTGTATCCTCCCCCCACTTACCCCACTTATTATTATCCACCCCAATATTAGATAAGTCATTTTAAGTTAATAATTGTACTGTTTGCTAATTTTTATATCTTATAATAATGTATCATTATATTTTATACGTAATAAACTTTATATATAATCATATTTATTAATTCTATTGTTAAATTTCGTTTTCTGTGAGTAATTGTCAATACATACACATTAGTAACCACATCTAGACTTTTTCCCGAAATTCGGCTATTTGTCCGCACTGTGCGACGCGACGAAAACCGAGCAGTCGAACTCGAGGCGAGAAGGACTCTCCGCGTCTCTTTCTTTTCATATGCTGTCCTTCTTTGCGTCCGAAACTTCCGTCATTCATTACACAAGTAAATATCGTCGGAATTATGTCGTGTTTGGTACCATTTTCCTTAGCAAAATTCTACGAAAATGATGGTGAAAGTTCTATAGAAAAATAATTAATAATAAAAAACTTTTGAAACTTTTGAAACTTTTTGATTTAAAGGCCCGAGTTCACGCCAGTCTTTGATCTTTTCCAAACGCTTCGACTCTTCGTGTCTCTTTCTTTCTCATAGGCTGTCCTCCTTTGCGTCCGAAACTTTAATCGTTCATTACACAAGTAATTATCATCGGAATTATATCATATTTCATATCATTTTCATCAGAAAAATGTCACAAATTTGTTTGTGAAAAAGCCATAAAAAATAAGGAAAAATAAAGAAGTTTTGTTGTTTGTTTGGTAGTGATGTCACACCGATGTACGCGACCCGACACGTATTATGTTACAATTTTCAGCGACCGAGGCAGTCGAGCTTCGCTGTCCTTTTCTCCGTTCGACAGGTGATCACAGAAAGCGTTTCGTGAAAACTGAATGTCTCTGACCGGACCCGACTTTTGCACATTAATAGCGAGCTTAGAATAATTTTATTCTTTTTGTCAAAATTTCATTTTCTATTTAAACTAGTTTGTCATTGAAACTCATTAATATTTTTAAATAGTACTTGAAATATTTTAAATGATATTGAAACATTGGAATATTACAATTTGCTGAATATTTCGCCGGACAAGATAGTAAAAATGCCCTTCAACATATTTGGACGTCAAACGCGTCAACGTTGCGTCATTCGATTTTGGGTCAATTTTTCCCAATTAATTGCACGCAGAAATAATGAAAAAATTTGACGAATTACGGTTATTGCTATTCATATTTGAGAATTTCTCCCGATTTTTCGGTTTAATGTCATATTTAGAAAAAATGAAAGACACGTAAAAAATTCCACAAGTGCAGGTTTTTTTATAGAAATTGAAGAAAGACATCGATCCTATTTTAACAGTAGTAACATATCATTAGAACTTTTTTAATCGAAAAAAGTAACTATTATGAAATAAACTTTTACAGCAGAGTCAATAAATTCATGTGTAAAACTAAATTAAACCAAAAATGAAATGATTCAATATTTCAAAGGTCTAAAAAGAACTACGATTCATAAGTGTCTACAGTTTTATTCGATCCCAGCTTTAGTCATTGGGCGATACAACTACATACACTGTAACGCACGCGCCAGTCTTTGACTGCTCTGTCCTCGTTATAGCATTCGAACGTGGCTCCGAAAATTATTCGATGTCGAATAAACCGCCGAATAAAGACACAGATGAAAATGAACACTTATTCAACGCTAAAGATAAATCGCTCAACCCAATGAAAAATTATCTTTATTCGTCGAATAAATTCATTACGTGTGGAATAGAGATAACATAATTATTTTTATTTGACGCGTAACAAATCATTTTTTTATCTTTTATTCGCTGTTTGAAATGTCTATTTCAATAAAAATTTGCCTATCTTTGCTCCTACAATTATATTATTATATATTATATTAATTCATCCACGTGATTCTCTCTCAAACTCTATATTATTCGAAATAGTACGTTAAATAAACGTTACTCTGGTTTTCAACGTGTTTCTGTTCCCACAGATCGATTCTTGGAACAATTATCTATAAAAAAGGTGTAAGGAAATAATGCTTGTTCATGAAATATTTTTAAATTACAAATTAAGGTATCTCATATGAAATTTGAAGTAGGAATTTGTTGGATTTTTCATATCTAATTTATATATAAGCAAAAATAATCTCTGTGTTGAGAAACACTTTAGAGTGCCAGGAACGCGGAACCTGATTGTTATCCTTAGCAATGGGTCTCTGGCAGTACCCCGACTCTTAAGGGTCGGGGGGTGTGATAAACACATTTCAGGCCCAGGCCTTTTCTTTTTCTTCGTTTCTGGTTTCAAACCTAAGCAACGGTTTTCCGTTGCACATTTTTCGTCAGTCTCGTCCAGAGTATCGAGGTATCAAGAGTTAAAAGAATCCTTCCGAGTCTTTTTGAATAAATTAGTTTTCTTATTAAAATCAACGGTGTGTTTATTATAATAAACCCCATATCCCAACAGGAATTGATTTCCTAAAATTATGCTTTAATACTGTCTTACGTAAAATATTTCTACGAATTTTTTGTCCTTGACATTAGTTTTACTTTCAATATTTTAAATCTTAAAAAGCAACACTAAAAAAAATATCTGTTTAATTCGAATACGTTCGTCGAAGAATGTAGCATTAGATAATCGATATGGTTCCGTGAGAACCTTCCTACCGACGAGAATTTCCTTAGTGGTCTTCTGCACCGACGAGATACCGTCGTTGGCCTTCTGTTTCTTACTCCAGCGAAAATCTATCCTAGAGGGCGGTAGAAAACACCGTATTTTTCGAGCGACACATTCTCCCGTAAGGCTGGCAGTCTTTCTAAATATCTCGTCGGTGACGGGACGTAGTTCCACAAAAAAATTTTAACCATTCCACAATCAGTTTTCTCTACTGACCGTTCGAGGATTGGCGTGACAGTCAAGGCCAAATGCCTGCCGCCCCCCTTAAGGGCCCGGGCACCGACGAGATATATATAAAGACTGCCAGCCTTACGGGAGAACGTGTCACTCGAAAAATACGGTGTTTTCTACTGCCCTCTAAGATAGATTTTGGCTGGAGTAAGAAACAGAAGGCCAACGACGGTATTTCGTCGGTGCAGAAGACCACTAAGGAAATTCTCGTCGGTGAGAAGGTGATTCATCACGGACGCATATCGATTATCAAATGTAATATTCTCCGACCAGAGTTGGGCAAAATATTTATCTAAATAAAAATTTCGAATAACGAATAAAAGATAATAAAATTTTTATTTCCTTATTCGAAGGTTCGAATAAAAAAAGTATCTTTATTCGACGAGTATCGAATAAATAATTTTATTCGACGAGTATCGAATAAATAATTTTATTCGACGAGAATTTATCCGACGAAAAAAGATAATTTTTTTTATTCGAAGTGGATTTATTCGAACTTCGAATAATTTTTTCATCTTTTATCTGTATTTTCTATTCGAAGGCTTCTAATAAATCTTCGAATTACTTTTACCAAGCGCCGAGATTCAAAGACCCAGCGACGACAAACGACATACAATGTAAGCGGATGGAGAATCGCGCATGAATGAAAGTTTAAACTTTTAGATTTATCAATATATCCTCATAAAATTGTGACGATCGAATGGAGGGAATTTTTCTGATGAAAATGTGGTCAAATTCGAGTGTAATCGAACAAGTTTCATTGATACGCAATGTTACGACAAAAATTACAATTTCATTAAAGACAGTCCAAATGACGTCGTGTTTGGACTCATTTTCGTCGGGATAAGCTCTAAAAGTCATTCGTATTAACAATATTGTTCTGATTAAAAACATAAAAGCATAAATTGCTAATAATGCTCGATCCTCCATCCGTTTACATTGTATGCCGTTTGGCAGTTGCTTGGTCTTCGACGTTCGGCGCTCGTCGGTCCTCGTCGGTCGTCGTCGCCGTTTATTCGTCGAGCTGGCAAAAGTTATCCGAAGATTTATTCGAAACCTTCGAATAAATCTACGGATAAAAATACTAAATACAGTCCAATTTGTACCGTGTTTAGTGTAATTTTAATCAGAAGAATGCCACGAATTACTTGCCGCAAGTCCCATAAAAAAATAATGAAAAATAAAGAAGTTTTGCAATTGGATTGGTAGTTGTTTCACATCGATACCTCGCGACTCTACGAGCTCGGAACTTCAAAGACCAGTGACCGACCAACAGCCTACAATGTAAGCAGTTGGAGAATTGAGCATTATTGGCAATTTATGCTTTTATGTTTTTAATCAGAACAATATTGTTAATACGAATGAGTTGTAGAGCTCATGCCGATCAATATGAGTCCAAATACGACATCATTTGGACTGTCTTTAATGAAATTGTAATTTTCATCGTAACATTACACTTGTTCGATTATACTCAAAATTGACCTCATTTTCATCAGAAAAATCTCGTCACAATTTTATGAGGGTTATTGAAAAATCTAAAAGTTTAAACTTTCATTTGTGCGCGATTCTCCATCCGCTTACACTGTATGTCGTCTATCGTCGCTGGGTCTTTGAAGCTCGGCGCTCGGCAAAAGTTATTCGAAGATTTATTCGAAGCCTTCGAATAAAAGATACAGATCAAAGATGGAAAAATTATTCGAAGTTCGAATAAATCCGCTTCGAATAAAAAAAAGTAACTTTTTTCGTAGGATAAATTCTCGTCGAATAATATTATTTATTCGATACTCGTCGAATAAAGATACTTTTTTTATTCGAACCTTCGAATAAGGAAATAAAAATTTTTTTATCTTTTATTCGTTATTCGAAATTTTTATTTAGATAAATATTTTGCCCAACTCTGCCATAAGTAACCTATAGCACACCAAAATCACTGGCATTCAAACGGAGAGAATATCCGTCTCCGATATAATGTTGCACGGAGAAGCAGACAGCGAAACTCGAGAACCGCCGTCGCCGAGGAGTGGGCCACACATTGTCGGTTATATCGGTGTGAGACCAGAAGACCACTGCTAATCCAATTACAAAACTTCTTTATTTTTCGTTATTTTTTTATGAAACTTTTAGCAACATATTCCGGGCATTTTTCTGATTACAACGAAACCAAATATGATATAATTCCAATGATATTTACTTGTGTAATGAACGATTAAAGTTTCGGACGCGAACAAGGACAACGTATGAAAAGAAAGAGACGCGGAGAGTCCTTCTCGCCTCGAGTTCGACTGCTCGCTTTTCGCCGCTTTGCACAGTGCGGACAAATTGCCGAATTTCGGGCAAAAATCTAGATGTGGTTACTAATGTATATGTATTGACAATTACTCACACAAAATGAAATTTAACAATACAATTATTGATTATACATTGTTGGAAATCGGCCTTAAAGGCTTGATCGTTGCGCCCTCCGACGGGCCCACCTGAATGTGTGCCTAGAGAGTTCTTTTTTGTTTTTCCTTCTTCTTGTTCGGACTCTCGTCGCGTACACACGTGTTATAATAAAGTAACCTCGTTTACGTGAAACTTATTTCTTTGACCCACGATCCACATCACCTCGGAAAACCTCACAGGTTATGGGCCCAGGTGTTCGTTGGGATCAAGAATATATAAGTAAAAGAATATAGAAGTCGCGAGTGTTATCGTTGCCACGTGGGAAGTCGAGACCGGTTAAGCATCATGGCCGCCTTGCATTCAACGCACCAAATTGAAAAGTTGTCTGAAACAAATTATGAATCTTGGAAGCTCCAGATGAAAAGTGTGCTTGTTTGTAATGAACTTTGGGCGTTTACAAACGGAAAAATAACTAAGACGCAAGAAAATCTTGCCGTATGGACTACCAGGGACGAAAAAGCACTAGCTTTAATTACATTAAGCGTATCGAAAAATCAACTGATACACATTAAGAAAGCGGAGACATCGGCTGAAATGTGGGGATTATTACAAGAAGCTCACGAATCCAAAGGACCGGTAAGGAAAGCTGCCTTGTATAAGCAGCTATATAGGATGAAAAAGGAATCGACACAGAGCATGACGCAATACACCAACGAATTTCTTTCGAAAGCGGAACAGTTGGATGAAGCTGGAATCCAAATACCAGATGAGTTGCTATCGATAATGCGGCTGAATTCTTTACCGACCGAGTATGAAGGATTTTGTATCGCGATCGAGTCACGCGATGATATTCCGAGTGTTGAGTCTCTGAAGTTGAAGCTTATAGAACAGGAAGTCAGAAGGAATGATCAATCAAACAAAGAATCGCCCTCTGACAATGACGCACTATTTGTTAAAGGAAGAACGAATGAAAACAACAGTTATCGAGGAAACGCCAGAGGACGGTATACAAGGCACAAGTCAACCAGAAGCAGCGGAAATTGCTTCAAGTGCGGGAAACAAGGACATCGATCAACTGATTGCAGATCGAAGAAGGAAAATTTCGCCGGAAACAGCGCGGAAGACGCCATGCAAGCGATAGTGTTGAACGCCGAACCGGAAAGATCGGTGAATTGGTGTTTAGACAGTGGTGCCACGAAGCACATGTGTAATGATCGCGGCAGATTCTTAAGTGTAAATGAAAAAACGCGTGCGAAAGTGTATACTGCGGCGGAACAATGCGTAATGTCAACTGGTACAGGTGATGTTATAATAAATGCGAATGCGTGCGATAATAGTACAAATACCGTAAAACTAAAAGAAACAATGTTAGTGCCGAGTTTTAGAAATAATTTAATATCAGTGTCGCGAATCACCGACAATAATTACAGCGTTATATTTAAAAAGAACGGTGCTATTGTGAAACGCGCGAATGGTTCTATAGCGTTGTCCGCGAAAAGAGAAGGTGATTTATATATTGTTAACGAAACCGAAAATGAAAACGCTCAAGCAGTGCGCGTTAGTGACGATAAATTACGTCGATGGCACTCCAGGTATGGACACTTAAATATCGCTGATTTGAAGAAATTGCTAAAATATAATATGGTTGTAGGCATGAACTTCAGCGGAGGTGCGGAAAACTTCAAATGTGAAACGTGCGACAAATCCAAGATACACCAGTTACCCTACAGATCGTCAACAACGAAGACCAGAGAGAAACTAGGCTTGGTTCATTCTGATATTTGTGGTCCAATTAGTACTACATCACTCGGTGGATCAAGATACTTTGCAACCTTTGTAGACGACAAGACGAGGTACACGGAGGTGGTTATGCTCAAGAATCGGCACGAAATTTTGAACGTATTCAAGAAATACAAGCAACGTGTAGAAAAAGAGACTGGGTGCGCTATAAAAATACTAAGAACAGACAATGCAAAAGAATATGTATCAAATGAATTTAATGCATTTTTAGAAGCAGAAGGAATCAAACGACAATTGAGTGTGGAATACACGCCACAGCAAAACGGAGTCGCCGAGAGAGCCAATCGAACTCTAATGGAAATGGCAAGATGTTTATTGGAGGAGTCGCATCTACCAAAGAGTTTGTGGGCAGAAGCAGTAAATACTGCCAACTTTATTAGAAATCGTTGCCCAACATCGATACTAAATAATACAACTCCTTTTCAGATGTGGACAGATAAAATACCATACGTAGGCTACATGAGAATTTTTGGTAGCAAGGTAATAGCTCTAGAAAAAGGACCACGAAAGAGCAAACTAGAAACAAAAGGAAAAGCTTACATCCTAGTAGGATATTCTGAAGAAACGAAAGCGTATAGACTTTGGTCACCTGGTACGAAGACCATTGTAAAACGACGTGACGTGCGGTTCCATGAAGATATTTCACAGGAAAATGAAGATACATACCAGATTCACTCTACAACGGAAGATCTTACAAGTGTTCCGTTGGACCTCATTGCTTGCAAAGATGAAATAGATACGAGTGAACAAGAGGGAAATAGAGATATAAACTCTCCAGTAGACAACAGCAATAATGGGTCTAATCCTAGTGAACCTCGACGAAGAGCACCCGGAAGACCAAAAATAATTAGAACTGGAAAAGTGGGAAGGCCGAGAAAACTTTTTAATAATGTAGCAAACCTTGCAGACGATATGATATTAAGTGAACAATCATCATGTGTAGAAGAAATAATGTCGCGTGACGACAAACACTTATGACTAGATGCAATGAAAACGGAATATGAGTCTCTAATGGAGAATGAAACATGGTGTCTGGTGAATCGTCCGAAAGACAGAAAGGTATTGCGGAATCGATGGGTTTTTAAAATTAAACAAAACCAGGATGGAACCGTCGATCGCTACAAAGCAAGATTAGTCGCAGGAGGTCACAGACAAACCAAAGGCATCGATTATGAAGAAGTTTTTGCACCTGTCGCAAGACTCGAAACAATACGTTCTCTACTGGCTGCATCGGTGGAAAATGAAATGTATGTACACCAAATGGACGTAGTCGCTGCATACATTCAAGGTGATTTATCCGATGAAATATACATGGAGCAGCCAAAACTGTTTAGCAGAAATCAAAATAAAGTTTGTCTTCTGAACAAACCCCTGTATGGATTGAAACAGGCGGGAAGGCAATGGTATAAAAGAATCGACGATTGCCTACAAAATATGAGTTTTAAACGAACAGAGACCGATCCTTGCGTTTATGTAAATTCCAATGGAAAGAGTAAAATAATTATAATCATATATGTGGATGATTTGATTCTGGCATCAACCAACGTGCATGAAATCAACGCAACGAAGAAGATTCTGAGCAGCAAATTTAAAATGAAAGATTTGGGTCCAATAAACAACCTACTTGGAATAAAAATTGAAAGAGAAGCATCGAATGGAAGTATGAGACTTTCACAAGAAAGATATGCAAGAGCTTTACTAAAGAGGTTTGGTATGGAAAATTCGAAGCCAATATCTACTCCAATAGAGTATGGTATCACACTGACAAAAGATATGAACCCAAAAACCAAAGAAGAGGAAGAAGAAATGAAAAATCGACCGTACAGAGAGCTGGTTGGTGGATTGATATACCTATCAAATGCAACACGGCCGGATTTGTCATTTGCTGCAAGTGCCTTAAGTCGTTTTTGTTCTAATCCTGGAATAACGCATTGGAAAATGGCGAAGAGAACATTGAGGTACATTCAGCATACAATAAACTATGGAATCACGTATACAAAAAGTAACCAAACAATGAAAGCATTCTGTGATTCGGACTGGGCTGGAGACGTTGATGATCGACGATCATGTTCAGGAAATGTGGTAATCCTCGCTGGTGGACCAATAAGCTGGTCATGCAAGAAACAGAAGTCGGTAGCAGCTTCAACTATGCAAGCAGAATATGTGGCTTTATCTGAAGTGACAAAAGAAGTAATTTACTTAAAAAGACTAATGACTCATATGTGCCTAGATAAATGTGTAAAAGGTGCAACGACTGTACATTGTGACAACCAAAGTGCAATTAAACTAAGTACAAATTCTGTCTATCACAGTCGTAGTAAACACATAGACATTAGATATCATATTACGCGCGAAGCACAAGAAGATGCTATTATTAAAGTGCAATACTTACCGACTGATTTAATGTGCGCTGATGTATTAACAAAACCATTGTCAAAAATAAAACATGAAAAATGCGTGAATATGTTAAATATAAGATAGCGAAGCGTCTATGTATGTTTGGAATGACATAAACATGTACGAACGAAAATATTTATTCATGAGAATGTGCGTATGAATATGGGAATTTACGCATGAGTGTTCGTATGTGTAAACATGTGAGTTGAGTGTGTTCGTATGAACGTTCGGGCACATCGATAGAGGGAGTGTTGGAAATCGGCCTTAAAGGCTTGATCGTTGCGCCCTCCGACGGGCCCACCTGAATGTGTGCCTAGAGAGTTCTTTTTTGTTTTTCCTTCTTCTTGTTCGGACTCTCGTCGCGTACACACGTGTTATAATAAAGTAACCTCGTTTACGTGAAACTTATTTCTTTGACCCACGATCCACATCACCTCGGAAAACCTCACATACATAAAGTTTATTGCTTATAAAATATAAAAAATATAAAATGTAAAGAAACAATACTATAAGGTATAAAAAATAGCAAACAATACAATTATAATTAAAACTTAAAATGACTTGGACACTTTTCTAAACTTTTTTATTTAAATTCGAAATAATAATTTAAAATGTGTGTCTTTACCTCTATGTTAGTGATACTCAAACTGAAAATTTCATCGAAATCGGTTGACGGAGAAAAAAACAACGTGCATTGCAAGATATAAGAATCTGTGTATCTGTGCGTTTGTACAAATAGCAATAATGCTGCCACCAAATAGCATTATATGGATAAGATCCGTCGAAAGTTAGTTTCATTACTTAACACTTTTATTTCGTTACTACCTCTACTTGAATAATTGCAGTCAATGCAGTCGAGCATTAGAAGTGGTATTATCGGTTAAATAAGTAAAAAAATTAATTTTCTGTTTTTTACTACGGATTTTTTTTTTATTCTATAACTATTACAGAATATATTTTGTTGAATAATCATTATTTTATAAATATTGTAATAAGTTCCAAATTAATTAATTACACCTATATACTATCGATTATAAAATAATGATTACAATCGTGAACAATATGGAAAATAAGAAGGCAATAAGAGTGTAATGAAATTATACAATAAAAAATAATTATTTTCATTCTACACATTATACGTTTATTTATTGCCTATGTCACTGACGTTTCTTCCGTAGTTCACGAGCAAATGTTCTATTTAGGTAGCGAGCGCGGCATGTTTAGCGATACTGGTATTTGAGATCAGTGATAGTTCCACGTTCTTAGTTCCACAACCGACGAGAGTATCTCGACATTGGGGCCGTTACCGACCGCTCCCAGCACCCACCTGGCACCCACTTTGAGACTCGCAGTTTAACACGGGGGCTGGCAGTCTTTATATATATCTCGTCGGTGCATTGGGGCCGTTACCGACCGCTCCCAGCACCCACTTTGAGACTCGCAGTTTAACACGGGGGCTGGCAGTCTTTATATATATCTCGTCGGTGCATTGGGGCCGTTACCGATCGCTCCCAGTACCCACCTGGGACCCACTTTGAGACTCGCAGTTTAACACGGGGGCTGGCAGTCTTTATATATATCTCGTCGGTGGCCCGGGTCAGTCACGTGACTTTTCAAGATTCGGTGGTCGGTATCTGCCGTACAGTTTCCTTTACAGAAATGGTATTACCTACAAATGTGTAGCTGACTGATGAATACGAGATGGAGCTATCGTCGTATTCTATTATGAATCAGAAAGAGAACTCGATTGACGTTGCAACACAAGAGGTGTGTGACGAGGAAGCTAGATTTTACTGCGTTGTCAGCTTTTAAAAGGGGAATGTTGCCGTATCATATTCATACAAACACCGTCGATGATCGCATGGAAAGCGTTCGAGCTGGTTCGAGCGTTCTTTTCTTCCTTTCGGATCTGTCGAAATTTGGAGACTTATTCTTTCTTAATTTAAAATATGGAATTTTTCATTGTAAATAATTGTATTAAACGATCATTGAATATTGACTTGTTTAAAAATCTTCTTAATTTTTTAAACTTTCTATACGAATATAACACGAATATATGTATGTATATGTAAAATTTACAGAAGAAAAGTATAGTTTTAAAAATTACGTTTTTTATATATTGTTAACAAATATATAAACACATATTAACACATCAATATAATAGATTTGAATTTTAATACGAAGAATATTATTTTTCGACGTGGAAATGAAAGGTATAAACAATCACGGCATGATTAAAATATTAAAAATATTAAAAGATATTAAAAAGATAAAAATAAGAAATATTATAAAAAAAACAAAAAACCCGACTGCGAAAAGAATTAAAAAGAGAAGAAACAAGAAACTAATTTATCAAATAAAATATTGGTAATAAATAAAACAAAATATAAATAGAAAGTATAAATTATCAATAATTCTTTTCGCAGTAAGATTTTTTGTTTTATTAATAATATTTTTTATTTTTATCTCTTTAGCGTATGTCGCTAAAGAGGTCAAGTTTTTTGTTTGAAACGTGCGTAAATCGCCCCATCTGGATAAGCTCTAAAGGTTCGACAAGGATAGCGAAGAGCCATCCCGAGACTGAACAAGATAGACATACTACGACGAGCGACCGCGATCGAGCTCTAGCACTTGAAAGCAGAGTTGGGTAAAATATTCATCTAAATAAAAATTTCGAATAACCAATAAAAGATAAAAAAATCTTTACTCGTCGAGAATCGAACAAATAATTTTATTCGACGAGAATTTATCCGACGAATAAAGATCATTTTTTTATTCGAAGCGGATTTATTCGAACTTCGAATAATTTTTCCATCTTTGATCTGTATCTTTTATTCGAAGGCTTCGAATAAATCTTCGAATAACTTTTGCCAGCTCGAATAAACGGTGACGAGGTTCGACGAGCTCCGAACTTCAAAGACCCAGCGACTGACAAACGGCATACAATGTAAGCAGATAAAGAATCGCGCACGAATGAAAGTTTAAACTTTTAGATTTTTCAATATACCTTAATGAAATTGTGACGAGTGAATTGATGGGATTTTCCTGATGAAAATGAGTTCAAATTCGAGTGTAATCGAACAATTTTCATTGATACGTAATGTTACGATAAAAATTACAATCTCATTGAAGACAGTCCAAATGACGTCGTGTTTGGACTCATTTTCATCGGAATAAGCTCTTTTCTTTTCTGATAAAAATTACACCGAACATGATATAATTAGCATCACATTTAATTGACGATTACAAATTCTATCAAGTACAAGCTTGCTGCACACAAGTTCTCGTACAATCGACCGAAGCAAGGATGTTTTGTGTGAGTTCTGGGCCAAGGTCGCAGGACAGTCCCTTTGTCATCGGCGGGGCAGTAACGAGGGAGGACTAATTTATGGCACACCCAAGTGTCACTTTTCCTTCCCACGGGGGTCTACAATAACAAAAACTCAAGTCAAAACATATTACAATCTAAAAATTGTAACCGTATCGATTACATATCGATATGTATCGATCGGGCGGCGTGTCGCATGAGCAACGCGGACCCCCACCACGACGTCCCTGGTCGTCCTGTCATCCTTCTCTTAATGAAGGATCGCAGGATCCCCCACTAATTAGCGTGCGCGCGCATCGATCCCCACGCGATACGGATCGAATGAGGTCGATGCGCGACAGAATTAAACACTCTACGTCTGGGCGCGAGCTTGTTCGGGTTCGGGAATTTCGAGCTGTTCGGTACGCAGCGAGCGAGTCAAACCGACTCAGGGGCGATACAGTCAAACCGACTGCGTTCCTTCGTCTCGTGATATCCTCAAACTGAGGAAGTGTCGTATAAACCGCACGACACGGGTCTATAAAGTCCTACGAGCGGCAATCAACGGCCGTAGGGATTAATCAAATAATAAGTACAACGAGACGAGGGAAACTGCATCGGTCTCGAGTCGTATTATCCACAAAAGGAAGTTAATTCTCTTGCCCGTTTCGGGAGATTCGCGATACGGTAATCAGAGTAAGTACGGTTAACGTCTTTCCACCGATACCGGATAGTCTCCGAACCCACTGACTAGTGCCGACGGAGGCGATCCTCAGGGTCGGGTGTCTGACCGACGCCTTGTACGTGTCGTCATTCGGGCACTTTTCCTGCGTGAGCAGCGAGTGCTCGTATGCTACGACGACTCACGTTCGTTCGGGAAATTCGCGATACGGTAATCAGAGTAAGTACGGTTAACGTCTTTCCACCGATACCGGATAGTCTCCGAACCCACTGACTAGTGCCGACGGAGGCGATCCTCAGGGTCGGGTGTCTGACCGACGCCTTGTACGTGTCGTCATTCGGGCACTTTTCCTGCGTGAGCAGCGAGTGCTCGTATGCTACGACGACTCACGTTCGTTCGGGAGACTCGCGATACGGTAATACGATAAAAGTATAAGAAAGGGACCCAGACGTGGAGCCAGGATAGGGCTCGGGCAACTGCCTATGCGAAGGCACGATCCTACGAAGTCGCGATCGTTTCGGCGCGAATTGCGAACGGCATTGATCTCGCAATCGTCGTATTGCGGTTACTGTACATATAAGGAATAACAGAATATATCTTATTTCTACCTCCAACATCGTCTCCGAATGATTCAAAGTAGTTTGAACCTCTCCGTCTTCCAGTGCCTGGAGGCACGAACCTTATCTTACTAGGGTTGTAACCGTCCCTATCTATCTAGCGGAAGCTCAACATTGATACGATTTCTCTCACGTGCCTTCTTCGTGGGGAGGCGACAGCGTGCGCGTGGAAAGACACGGCAGGAACGCGAAGAAGGAGAATAAAACGGTTACATATTTGGCGCCCAACGTGGGGCGGAGAGGTTCTAACATATTGAGGGTTAGGAGTCGATAAGCATGGCAAACGAGAACCGGGTAAAGACACGAAAGAACCAGGGTCAACCGGTCACGGGCGAAATCACGGTTTCCTCAGGGGTGACCCCACCCCGCCCACTGAATACTCCACCACGGGATTCAGAGGACGGGATGAATATAGACCAATTGCGTGACGTTATTCGCGACCTACGCCTAAAGATTTCGCGGCAGGACGAAAGGATTCTCCAGCTCGAGGTTAAACTGGCGGCGGGGATGGGTAGACATGTCGAGCACGTTGAAGCCCGTGAGCACATCGCCGAGTGGCAGCGCGAAATCGAGGCGCGTTTAGATCGCGAAAGTCAAGCGAATAAGCGTCGCGAAATCGAGCTAGAAGCAAAGTTGGCCGAGATTAGGGAAGCGCAGATTAGTTCTGATGAGTTGTATGAAAGGCTTAGTGCGCACAAGCGCGAGATGCGGGATTGGAGGCGCAAAATAGACTCACGTTTCGATCGCGAATCGCAGCTGGCCGCGGAAACCGAGGATCGTATCCGGAAGGAGATGCACGACGGCTTCGACGAAGTACTCGCGATGGCGGAGGCACCGCGCCGCCCCGCAACTCACGAAAATGCAAGGGCAGAACAGCATCCACGTGAACAACGCAACGAGCTACCTGGCCCCAGGGGAATGAATAACGCACGTCACTCCATGCCACGAGATTCACTCGCCCATCGATGGCAGACCCACGAATCCACGGGGTTGGAGCCATCATACCTGGCTGCTTCGAGACCATTTGCCGTAAAGCTCAAGCTTCCAGTATTCGAAGGCAAAACTACGGAGAAACCTCCGAGATTTCTGCGTGAGATGCGACAGTTCATCGAAGTAGCACGCATGCCGGACGATGAGTTAAAATTTATCATCACACAGGCTCTTAAGGGGATCGCCAGCGAATGGTGGGACATAGTCACGGAGCAAGTGACCACGTGGAACCAGTTCTCCCGAGTATTCCTGGAACGATTCTGGAGCACGGCCATCCAAAGAAAAATACGGGATAATCTCGACTCAGGTGTGTACCGCCCTGAGCCCGGGTTAACACGTGTGGCGTACGCAATGCGGCTGATTGGGAATGCACGCGACCTCGTGCCACGACCCGCCGACGAAGAAATTGTACTAGCGCTCGCCCGCCACTTCACCCAAGCAGTCGACGACTGCGTGTTAGGACAAAATATCACCACAATCGATTCGTTCTTAGCCTTATTAGAACGATTTGATAATGGTGGAACGGTCAACCGGCAGCGAAATCACGAGCGTCAGTCCGGTGATAAAGACTGGCCTCTGCGCCCGAATTATATGCAAGGGCAAAGAAGCCAGACGTATGGACCGAGCGGGCCACGCATACCATCGAGCGAGTTCACCCAGGCTCTAACTCCCAGAGAACCATCAAATCAGGCGGGTGACCTCACACGCAGATCCCAGGATGCTCCAAGGCTCTCCAGGGAGAATTACCAATCACAAGAACGACGTCCAGAGGGTGGAATCCAAAGTGACAGACGGTGGAGTGCCCGTCCAAGTCACATTCGGGCGACGCACTTAGAGGAGAACGAAGACGCCCAAGAAATCGTCGAAGCACGTGAGGAGGAAACCACCTCGGAAAACGAGTACATAAGAGGCACATTCCACGCATCGAGCCTGCGGCAATATCACCAGCCAGACAAAGAAACACCTAGCAGGTAAACGAAGGTCGAGCGGTACGAGATGAGCGCGGGGCAAAGGGGTGGTGCCAACATGTAAACAAAATCCCATCGAGACAAGGCACATGATGAGTAAACAAGGTTCCAGATGCCATGACAAAGGTAACGTCGCAGGACGATTCTAGGAAATCATAATAAGGTGCGCCGTTATAGCTTAGTTGATAAAACCGTTGTCTATATGCGCTGGTCTAGTTTATTTTACGAATACAATTAAAGTTTATTTTTTTTTCTTTCTTTACAAACGATTATTATATTCGATCATTGCTTTGTGAATTAAACCCGATCGCAGTGCATCTTGACTGCGTCCCTGCAACTGCAATCGCGAAATTGGTGGGGGGGCATATGTAACCGTATCGATTACATATCGATATGTATCGATCGGGCGGCGTGTCGCATGAGCAACGCGGACCCCCACCACGACGTCCCTGGTCGTCCTGTCATCCTTCTCTTAATGAAGGATCGCAGGATCCCCCACTAATTAGCGTGCGCGCGCATCGATCCCCACGCGATACGGATCGAATGAGGTCGATGCGCGACAGAATTAAACACTCTACGTCTGGGCGCGAGCTTGTTCGGGTTCGGGAATTTCGAGCTGTTCGGTACGCAGCGAGCGAGTCAAACCGACTCAGGGGCGATACAGTCAAACCGACTGCGTTCCTTCGTCTCGTGATATCCTCAAACTGAGGAAGTGTCGTATAAACCGCACGACACGGGTCTATAAAGTCCTACGAGCGGCAATCAACGGCCGTAGGGATTAATCAAATAATAAGTACAACGAGACGAGGGAAACTGCATCGGTCTCGAGTCGTATTATCCACAAAAGGAAGTTAATTCTCTTGCCCGTTTCGGGAGATTCGCGATACGGTAATCAGAGTAAGTACGGTTAACGTCTTTCCACCGATACCGGATAGTCTCCGAACCCACTGACTAGTGCCGACGGAGGCGATCCTCAGGGTCGGGTGTCTGACCGACGCCTTGTACGTGTCGTCATTCGGGCACTTTTCCTGCGTGAGCAGCGAGTGCTCGTATGCTACGACGACTCACGTTCGTTCGGGAAATTCGCGATACGGTAATCAGAGTAAGTACGGTTAACGTCTTTCCACCGATACCGGATAGTCTCCGAACCCACTGACTAGTGCCGACGGAGGCGATCCTCAGGGTCGGGTGTCTGACCGACGCCTTGTACGTGTCGTCATTCGGGCACTTTTCCTGCGTGAGCAGCGAGTGCTCGTATGCTACGACGACTCACGTTCGTTCGGGAGACTCGCGATACGGTAATACGATAAAAGTATAAGAAAGGGACCCAGACGTGGAGCCAGGATAGGGCTCGGGCAACTGCCTATGCGAAGGCACGATCCTACGAAGTCGCGATCGTTTCGGCGCGAATTGCGAACGGCATTGATCTCGCAATCGTCGTATTGCGGTTACTGTACATATAAGGAATAACAGAATATATCTTATTTCTACCTCCAACATCGTCTCCGAATGATTCAAAGTAGTTTGAACCTCTCCGTCTTCCAGTGCCTGGAGGCACGAACCTTATCTTACTAGGGTTGTAACCGTCCCTATCTATCTAGCGGAAGCTCAACATTGATACGATTTCTCTCACGTGCCTTCTTCGTGGGGAGGCGACAGCGTGCGCGTGGAAAGACACGGCAGGAACGCGAAGAAGGAGAATAAAACGGTTACAAAATATTGAAAATTATCAGCATCATGTTTTTTTTTTTTAGTGTTTTGAGTGCAGGGAGGTAAAATGTTTTATACACTATGTCCAGGGGCCATTCCAACCCCCGGGAGTGTGGGATTCTCCATCATATGGTACCGTTGGCCTACCCACTAAACCTCCTCCCAACACTTGACTCCTCCTTGGTTGTAATTACTAGACTGCGGATTTTATAGGTGCATTTTCCATAATGATCCGCAATCTAGTCATTACTTCAGATTCTTCCTGAACACATGCAAAAATATTATTATATTAAAATTATAAAACGTAAGATAAATACAAAATGAAAAATTAGAATTAATATACGTACGGATATTTGTGCTCATGAATCTATTAGAACAGCTCTCCATATGCGCTGTATTGCTCTCGCCGGTGCAATTGCTATCTTCAATTACAATCGTTTGTTAACAGCTCTTCATATGCGTTGTATTGCACTCGCCGGTGCAATTGCGACCTTCAATTACAATCGTTTTTTAACAGCTCTTCATATGCGCTGTATTGCACTCGCCGGTGCAATATAGGCCTCTTATCTTTGATTAGATGTACCTGGTTCTACTGCACATGCACTTTCTTTCTATGCCAACAATGGTTCTCTAAACGGCTGGCCTCTGTTGTATCTACTGTCTATTATTTCTGGCAGCATGTAGTCCTCGCAGAATCTTTTTAATTTTTCTTCCATCTCTGCTGCCCAGAATGCATCGTCTCTTTTCACTTGTATTATCTTCATTCCTTTTGGCGTCCATAAACAGAATAGAGCATTTTGTCTATTTGTTATGTGCAATTGTCCTTGCACTTGATGTTAGTAATGGTGAGTTTTATTCATTTTATCACCCTGAAAAATGCGTCGTATCGCATAAAACTTCTCCATTGCTTCATCGGGAGTTAAATCCCTCGCCGAATATGGACACTTTATCTTGACGATTGTATCGTCCTGTACAAGTCCATCTGGTGTCGCACCTAAGTAAGGCACGACAGAATCGATGAACAGCCCACACGGTAGAATAGAGATTCCTAATTCTACTTCCATTTGTCTCAGGGCGTTCATCTCGTTTTCCCTTCCGTATTGTACGGCTGGCAGACTTTCGATTTGTGGATACATCACAGCTTTCAAACAACTTGCTCGTGATGTAGTCTTTCGTAATCGGCATACTGGGCCGAAATTGGATGCTGTTAATAATTTCTTCCTATAAGCCATCCATCTTTCGCTGTTCCCTTGACTACGAGTTTCAGCCTCGATCGTGTGTCGCATCGATTGCCACTCGAGGAGCGTTGCCATGTGTCTCTCACATTCAGAAAGATATACTGTCTCCTCCATGTCTGGTTTTGCAGCACTGGGGCCATAATCTTTGTCGCATTGTTGTTTCTCCTGTCGGAAGGAGGATGCTTTCTTTCGTGCTCTATAGTCAATTTCCTTTTCCACTTCACGCTTACGTCGATTTTCCAACTGTTTTACTAAGGTTGTCGGTTCTTTGCTCATTGCATCGCTCAATCGACTAAACATTTCTTTTGTGTTGAATTGGACGACAGAAGCAGAGACTCTACCTTGATAAGAACCTCTTTGTCCATAGTTTATGCGTTTCCCTGCGATGAATTTCGCAATTATATTATTAAAGCACTCTACGGCGTTATTATTCAATGCATATAATAAACTTTCAGCATGGACGAAGAGCGGCTGCATTGCTTCTTCGATGTTTTGATATATACCCGTTTCTTTTAATTGCGGGACATAATTGATTTGTTCGGGGTCAGAGTATATGCTACAAAAGTAAGCCAATCTCTGACACTCTTTGTGTTCACCGAACACGTGACTTGGCACGTTTCTCAGATCTATTTTTAAATTTTTTATTTGGTCTGATAATCTCAGCTTTTCTTTGAAGTGGTGTTCTGCAGCTTTCTTTACACCAGTGCGCAGACGGAGGGCATTTTGCCTCACGATACCTCTTAGATTTTTGTAGCGGCCTTTTGCGACGATCTCATTTATCTTTCTGCTGAAATTCCGCAAAAGATGGTTGGTGCATTCAATTTTCCGCACTTGTACCATGTACTCTTTATACGGATCGTTATCCAAGATCTTTTTATAGACACTGCTATCACCAAAATGTTGTATATTAGGCCGTGCATTTCTACGCTATATTGGAATCCTTCCACAATAGCAGCACTTTCCATGCCCGTTGAACTCTGATCGCGACCCCAGTTTTTGTAGCAGCGATGCTCGCGTGCCACTTCCTTCTTTTTAGCTGCTGCGTGGCAAACGAAGCAGAATTTATTTTTTACACTGAGGTGTAGAACCTTCTTCGTGTAATATCCAACGATGGCTCCTACACCAGAAAGGGAATTATAATCGCCGCCACGATATGACCTCTTCATCCAGCTGCCATCTGCAACTACCGGAATGAACGGTATATTACATCCTGGATGTACGTCGCCTCTTGCTATGGCTAATTCCCTCTCCTGTCTTCCAGCATCTTCCATCTCTCGTTGTGCAGCCACTTCGAAGGCATCGATTATTTCGTCATGGCATTTTCGGTATAAATGCTTAGACATGCACGGCATATTCATGCCACATATCATTTCTTCCAGCTGTTTATATCCGCCTCCTGTCAGTATTGTTGCGGAAACTGCGCTGCGATTGATATCCATGGCGTCATTATTTTCTTGAATACATCGTATGCGCTCCTTGTGATTGCACATCTGGCATTGCACGTGATAGATTTTCTCTAGTCCGTTTTGTTGACATCCAACTATCTTTAAATGCTTGATGCCGCAATTTATCTGTGAATGTTCTTCAAGCTTTACAATTTGATCGAAGACATAGCTGAAGTCAACAAAGTCTATTCCTTGCGATATTGCTGGTTCCACTGTATCCGATTCTTCATTCTCTATGATCCAGCAGGATTCGGAATTAGTGCCATATTCGACATCTGTATCTTTTTCTTCGTTCTTTGCTGCTACTTGTATAGTGTTGGCACTGTGTGATTCTTCTACAATTTCTTCTACAATTTCTTCTGTTATCTCTATGTTTTCCGTATTGTACATCGACGTATCTGGCAGCATTTCACGATAATTATCCGCACAGAAATCTACTTCTATTTTGTTATTGCCTGCTTCGCTGTTGCATGCTGCTGCATTCAATCGTCGTCGCCTGAACATATAGTTTGTTTAACGAGAAATAGTTTCACATTTTTCAATTTAACATCTGATTACAATAATTAGTAAGTAATTGAATTAATTGAAAGGTTTGAATTATGTAATTCAGTTACAACGTAGTTGAATTACTATATAATTGAAATATAATGTAATTCAATTGTGCAATTGAATTACAACGTAACTGAATTAGCACAACTATGCCTACATAATTCATACGGGTGATTCTACGTTAAATCGATTACTTTTTTGGCCTCGATGTCAGGGATTTTGATGAAATTGAAATATGCTGTAGTTCATATGTAATTGAAAGGGGAACCCCGCCCCCGGGGGGGGGTCATTATTTTTCTTATTTAAAAATTATTGAAAAGATACTATTTTGTATTTTTAGATGAATAGAGAGGTTTATGATACGGACGCCTGAGTCCCCCTATTTTTGTGCAAAAGGTACAACTGGTATTCCAGATGTTTTTAACTCATTATTGCAGTCAGGCCTAAGGTTCGTTTCTTTTTTTTTTTTTTGGACACGTGCACCTCTACGGCTCTGACCCTCTAAATAGCGATTTACGTATCATAAACCTCCAGATGCGATCCTGCTTCGGGCATTACGAAGCGCGCGATCCCCCACGGGCCTATACCTGAGCGTTTTCTTCGTCAATAACTACTACTGCTTTGTATTAAACGTTCGTATTGTATATTAACATACGTTTACTTATTTGTATTTATTGTAAACCAGAAAGCATGTCAGCTCACTGAAGATAATAATAATAATACGGTTATTCCACGCAAAACCGGACACTTCTTGGAATAATGTTGCGGGTGTTGTTCAAATTTGAATATGTTCTATTCTTCAGTGACCTATGAAGGAATCCAATGATTTTTCGATATCTTAAAAATTGTTCATTTTCCAGAAGTGTAAAAAAACGTGTTACCCTTTTTTCATTAAATGATAAGACTAGAATTAACAAACCGATGAGAATGAGTATTTAGGAGCTTATAGTGAAAACATATGAGTATCTGCTAAAAATGTTGTCATTTGAGAAAAATGTTTTCTCAACATTTATTTTGTAATTGTTTTAAACAACTGCAGTGTTTTCATAGCAGGGACATTTTTAAAAATTTGGAAAGAAATGAGGATACAGCAGTCGAATGGAGAAATGCAGTGAAGGTAGAAGAAATAAACTTTACCGGAAATTGAAGCAGTTTTCAAACACACCCTGCGTGGGTCTGTGGTACGTCAAGTTTCATTGAGAAACGGTACGAACGGGCAGACTTTCTCAAGGACGTGAGAATGGTTTTTTTGCAGTACCCGAGTCGTAAAGTAATAAATTCGCCTAAGAGACAGGGAGAGGCTCTGCAAAATGACATCGCCTAACTCGACCATAACAGAAACCGAAACTGAAATTCGAACTGACGTCAGAAAACACATGTTTCGAGCATGTACTGTTACACAGGGTGAGGCACTAAAACCGGCCACCTGAATAACTTGGTTGCTATTGGTGATAGGAAAAAACGCATCAGGCCAAAATTATTTGGTATCGAGCGGCTGATTATTCGATGTTACTATTTTTTTGATTGGTGGAGGCGTCAAGAAGATATGAATGTCATCTCAGTTTTTGTTTAATGGAACCACATATTTTTGAACTGCTACGATTGTAGCCCTTCTCCAGACAATTTCAACGACATAGTCATGGTCATTCAAGGTCATTCAAGGTTATAAACGTTAACAAGGAGGAAGAATATAAATTCACTGTGAATGCTACGTAAAATATGAACAATGTGCCTCAATGTGCTTCAGTTTTTCATAGTGAGTATTCACACTGTTTTTGGGTAAGTATTGTATATCTTTCATTGAATCATAACAAAACTAAAACTTAATTTTTTACGCTTTCTGCAAACTTTGTCTGCAGACATCCAAAAGCTGCAGATAATTAATTTGACTAGACAAATTGACCAAAAGTTCATCAATTTGAAAACGTACTGGTTAAATTAATTGGCTTATCTTTTATATTTGTTATATTTTTGTTTATACCTTTATCTTTTATAAACGCATAACACGTATGTGAAATAATACGAAATAACAAAGGGCGTAATATATAGCATGGAAATTATTTTAAGATAATTGAAAAATTATCTATAATTTGTGACGTGGCACATTTGTCCACGTCCCGCCGATCAAGGTTCGAAAGACCGGGCCACCCTTTGGCAGCACCGCGGCAACAACGGCTGCCGTGATCGATCTCCCTGGGAGCACCCGAGATCCCAGATCGAGAAATTGACGCGGTTTAAACGCCGCGCCACTTGGCGCGACGAGAAGTTGCAGGACCGTGGCCGGGTCCCTGGGGGGCCCGGATACTTTTCCCTTCTCCCAGGAGCGCGGAAAATCCGGAAAGGAACGCTGAGGGGCCGGCTACTAAGGACGCCCGCAAGGATACATCGAGGACGACACCGAGCCCGGGTTTGCCAACCCGGAGTCGCCGCCGAGGAATTACGGATCAGAGAAGGCCTTCGTCTCGACCTCGTCGTTGCCTCGCCCCGAAAAATTGAACGGATCCGTGAAGGGATAGGCCCGATGTCTTCCTCAGCGGGAGTTAGCAATCGACGCGTGTCATCGGAAGAGCGTTAGCCAATAAGTTCGTTGCCGGAGGCCCCGGACCGCTGGGTGCGGCCCTGCCGCGTGCGAGCGAGTAATAGGTCCGAGCGTCGAGCGGGAGCGGGAGAAATGAGGAAAGTGGGGGACGCCTCGCTTCCGCGTTTGCGAGGCTTCGCGAAATGGGGCACTGTGCCGCCAGATCTAGTCGGGTTTAGACGTTTCACAATGGCTTAAGAGAGTCAGTTTTTGTACAACCTGTTGCTGCCGGAAGGACGTGGTAACGCTGCAGACCACCGAGCGAGCGACACAGCTTAAAAACCACGCTGCCGAGTGGTAAGTGCCGACTAGGCTTTTCGTGTATTTATTATTTTCGCGTTGGCTCGGTAAGCGTTTTGCGAATCGGCCGGACTTCCCGTCGAAATAAAGACGGAATGTCGCTCGCCGGGAATCGCGGTTCGAGGGAATTCGCGAAGGGGGTGAGACCGTCGGTCGGTCATCGGGCGAGGGATTCGTTCCGATATCGATTTTTGGCGATATTTGCGAATCTGGGGGTGTCCCACGGTGGGACGACGCGACGTAGGCCGTACCGCCGTTTCCGGCTGTTTCCGACGGTCACAGTCTTTAGAATTTGCTGCCGCGTATTCTATCGGAATCCGGTCGCTTCTCGACCGGCTAATTGCCACTCGTAGCTGCCGTACATCGCGCCCATGATCGGGTTCGACGTGTAGGAAAGTAGAATCGGGAGAAATAAGCGCGAGCGACCGTCCAACTGTCGAACCATTGTACAATACCGCGCGGGCTTCGTTTCCACCGCTGCCGGGTTGTCCCGGCAGCCTTCTGTAATCGGCAAGATTAATAAATGTAAAGTCGAAGCCCATTCTCGTCTATCTTTCTTTCGTGAGAAACCTTTCCGCCGCGGGAAACGTCCCGCATTCCCTCCGCGTAGTACCCTGGCCCGGACTGTCGCTATTCAGGCCCTCGCGCGGTTCTCGCAGGTTCGGCAGAATAATTAGCGTCTCGCGTTATATTCGAAATTGTTCGTGTGACACTTGCGAGTGTCTGGCGCCCGTTTCGAGTCCCGAACCCGGTACAGTCTTCCGTCGGGGAAAAAGTCGAACCTACGAGATACCGTTTGTCACCGGGCGAAACACGTTCCGCGCGGCCGAACGTGCCTAACCCGTCGTGGCCCCGGTTTTCTTCCATCGGACGGGTCGGAAAACCTGGGCCCCGTGACAAATTATAATGAATGATTGTAAAAAATACTTTTTGACACGCCTGTGATGCGTTTTTGCCTTCTCGGTAATTTTGGTGTGCATTGAATACAAAAAGATAAATATAAAATACATATGCAAAAAGTAAAAAATGGTGTAGAAGATTATAATTCAACGAAATTATAATTCAAATGGAAAAATTACCAATTTTCATCCTAATATCCATTTTTGCGAAAGAAATGTATTCATATCGTGATATACACGAACATTGAATTTCAAAAAGTAAATCTTGAACAGTAAATTCCGCACTGTGACTAAGGCGAACAAATGGCAAAATTTTGGACAAAAATCCAAATGTGTTTACGAATGTATATGTATTGTGAATTAGTCACAAAAAATTAAATTTAACAATAAAATTAAAAAATTAAAAAAAATTCACAATATTTATGCATAAAAATAATTGTTATATGCAGTTTTTATATGCTCCTAATATGCAGTTTTGCGAAGGGAATTTTTCGTACATCCTGATATAAACGTCTAGTGAGATGTGCTCCACTTGTCTGCACTGTGCGCTGCGGCGCACAGTGGGCAATTTGAACAAAATCGGATTCAAAATCAAGGAACTTTCGATAGGAATGAGGTAGAGCGATGAAATTTTTTTAAAATGAAAGCTGCAACTTTGTAGAATATGGGGAAAAATAGGGAGATTATTACCATCCAATCATTTCAACGAAAAAATGACTTCATTAGTTTTTGTCACAAAAATCTATTTTTTGCAAAATCCTGAGATCGTAGACAAATTTTGAGACCAAATTTGAAATCAGCGTGAAAAAATCTATGGGAAATGATGTATAGCATGTTAAAAAAAATTTTTTTCCGCGCGTGGTATTGGAAAAACTAAAATTTTCTTGAATTTGTGCGCGTTTAACGAATGTTCTCGATGTTAAAAAACGTTCATACCACAATCTCTCTATTTTTCCAATATTCTACAAAGTTGCAGCTTTCATTTAAAAAAAATTTCATCGCTCTACCTCATTCCTATCGAAAGTTCCTTGATATTGAATCCGATTTTGAACAAATTGCCCACTGTGCGCCGCACGGGAACACTGTAGATGTATCTCACTACATGTTTACTTGACGATGTACGAAAACTTCCTTTGGCAGAACTGCATATTAGCAGCAAATTCATATTATTATTCATTTAAAAATCATGTAACAATTATTTTTATGCATAAAAATTGTGAATTTGTTTTGTTATAATTATTAACTACATTGGTAAATATAATTGTCTGTAAGAAATTTCCTCTATATATACTAACCAAATTACGAGAAGTCCCCAAAAACAGACCGTTTGTCCGCACTGTGCGCCGGCGGGTATTATGAATCAAATTTTAGAAAGAAATATATAGCTGGCTTTAGTTAGCTGCCCTAGCTAACTTGACCATCCTCGCTTAGTGTTAGTCATAGAAAAAAACGTTATAGGGTGTTACGGCGTCGACCGTCGATCGGAGATGCCGGCTGCCGGGACCACTCAGAGTTGAGTGCGCAAAGGAATCCACGGGAATGGGTCAGTGAGGTTGAGGCAGAGAGAGAGAGAGAGAGAGAGAGAGAGAGAGAGAGAGAGAGAGAGCGAAAGAGATTAAGTTTGAATGCACTTTATTCACTCACGCTTGTCGCGGCCACGTGGCGGGCCGAACTCGAGAGCACGAGAGCGTGCGAGAGAGTCGCGAGGTGCGCGCGGACGAGAGAGAGAGACCGGCGAGAGCGAATCGCGAGCCGGCGGGGCGCACGGAGATCTTGCACGCGCGACTTGCTGCCGTCGGACAGCGAAGCGGAAATCTTGAGCGGCACGAAACGCGTGCCGCCGCGAGACGGAAATCTTCGACGCGAACGGCGGAAATCTTCCCGCGAGGCAGACTGTACGTAACGCGGCGCGGACGAGCGCAAGAAAACTGCGAACGAGGAGCGCGAGATCGCGAGAGTCTCCGAGCGAGAGATACTAGAATCTCGACTGAGCGAGACACGGGCGAACTTGAAGCGCGAGATCGCGAGAGTCTCAGAGCGAGAGGTATAAGAATCTCACCTGAGCGAAACACGTGCGAACGAAGAGCAGAAATGCGAGCGTATAGAGCGTACAGTGCGCGGCGAGCGAAAAGAGCGAAAAAGGGGACGAGAAGGCACGCGCAGGTGCCTTAAATAACAAGGACCGTCGAAATTGGAGCACCGTAATTGGTGCTCGCGAATCGGACGGTCTTTGTTTGTCGTGTTTTGTAGGATTCACGCAGGGAAATTCGGCCAATGAGACGGGAGACTGTTGCTACGCGGGGCCGAGCAACGGAGACACGCGCTCTTGCCGCGTGTTGACATGTGCGACAAAAGAAACGTGTAAAACAGCGGTCACCGGCGAGACAATAGAAAACGAATTTCACCGCGTGAATCCTGAACATTGGGCAATATTAACCTAACCGAAGGGGCAATATAATGATTCGGAAAAAACTTTTTTCAAGGTCATTTTTTTCTAGATATCAAGGTCATTAATGTTTTCTAAAAGGAACTGTATATTTTTTTTTATGGCGATGTAATAGTTGGGGCGAAGACCTCTTCAATGACATATTATACAATGACCTTCGTATGACTTTGGGTACGAAAAATCCAAAAAGCATTACAGGTATTATCAGCGATAATGCCCCCCCCCCCCTTACGTCGCGGCGGCGAACGCGAGACAGTGAGCCGGTGCTGTCTTTTACTTCGGCAGGTCGGTGTCTTACTTACTCAACTTAACCTACGCGGGACTGTACACTTAATACTAACTTAACCTACGCGGGTCTATACACTTATCATTAACTTAAACTACGCAGGTCGGTACACTTATCACTAACTTAAACTACGCAGGTCTGTACACTTATCACTAACTTAAACTACGCAGGTCTGTACACTTATCACTAACTTAAACTACGTAGGTCTGTACACTTATCACTAACGTCTGGCGTCCGTTCACCCCCGCCGGGGTGAAGTCGCGGGTGCCCCGTGGGGCCACGTCCTCGCGCACCTCACTCGTCACTCTCGCGCTTGTGTCCCTGCTGGAGGTGTGGGCGTCCTGGGACCGGTTCGTCGGGTGTCCTCGGGGCGGTCGCGCGGCGGAAACACCGCAGAAGATGTCCGTCGCTCCCGAACACTAGGCGCCAACGCTCGTACCCTGGCGGCACCAGGATGTAGGCGCGCCGTTTTGCTACCAGTCGCAGTGGCACCTCCGCTTGCCGGCCCGTCGGCAGCATGAACCACACGCTGGGGTAGGTCGGGGGCGGTCCATGGAAGCGGATGGGGTTCCACCGCTGGTTGCTGCGCTCGGCGTCGCTGATGAGGCGCCCTCCGTTGGGGGGAATCTCCCCTCCGTCTGCCCTCGGCGGCCTCGGCTGGCGGCGCCGTGTGGTCGGTCCCGGCGTCGGCGTCGGGATCGGCCGGCTCCGGACCGGTTCGGCTGTGGCGGGCGTCGTGGTCGGCGGGACGTCCTCCGTCTGCGTCCTTGTCATTCGGGTGGCGGGGGTTGGGGCGGCTGCCGTCTGGACCGCTGCTGTCGGTTGACCACTCGGGGCCGGTACCGGGCGCAGGGTCGGCTTCGGCGGTGGCGGCTCGGTCACTGCCCAGACCGGTGCGGTGGTGGCGGGCTGCGGCCTGGAGGTGGCCGACTCTACGAGCCTTCCTAGGGCCTCCGGCGGGAGCGGATCCGACCAATGGGTCAGTTTGGGATGTTGTCCCGGCGCTCGGCGCGACCCGCGCGGCACCTCCTCCTCGTCCGGCGGCGGGTCCTCTGGTTGACCTCCGGCGGCGACAGCGGTGTCGGGGTCCACCAGCCCGGGGAGCGTGGCGGCGTGGTCGGTCGTGGCGGGGGGCCCTGGCCCAGCCAGAACGCCTCGGGGACCGGCTCGTCCGATGCTGACGACAGCGTCGTCAGCGAGTACCAGTTGCCGAGCCTGGGGCCGCTTCGCTTTGCCGGCTCTCCGGCTGTCGGGCTGTCCGGCTGGGCTGTTGGGTCGCTGCGGCGGCAGCTCCCGTCCGGCACGATGTCTGGCGTCGACGTTCCGGGGCGCGGCTCGGACTCGTCGAAGAGGGCCGCAAGGCCCCAGCTGGTGTCCATTGCGGCCGGCAATGGGTCCCTGGGTTTCTCCCGCCCTGTCGCAAAAGTGAACGGGGGAAATTAGTTTCCGGGGACGGCCTCTTCGCCTGGGAGCGGGGGCGGTAGGGGGACCGGGAGCGGGCGGCTGGTGGCTTCCCGCGGGGGAGGGTCGGCGCTCGCGCTCGGTGGGGGGTGGTCTGGGTCGTCGGCGGGGCCGGCGGCGGGTTTGAGATCCCGGACGTGGATGTGGCGAAGCCACCGTCTGGTCCGGTCGCGAAGGTCCACGATGACCGGCGACACGACGCGCCCGACGGTGTACGGGCCGCTAAACTTCGGCGCGAGTTTGGCGGCGACGCCTTCTTCTTTGCTTGATAGCGTGTGCTCCCTCTTCCAGACGGTGTCCCCCAGGGCAGGCCTCCAATCTCGACGGCGCAGGTTGTAATACTTGGCCTGCCGGTCGAACGCTCGTGCCAGGTGTACGCGGGCCAGTTCCTGGGCCTGCCGGAGGTTCTTCCACCGTTGCTGCGGTGGTGCGGCGGCTTCTCCGGGGGTTGACGGTCCCGGTGGCCGGAGTTCTCGTCCCTGGTTGAGGTACGCCGGGCTGTACCCGGTGGCTTCGTGCCACGCAGTGTTGACGGCGAATCTGGCTTCGTCCAGTTTCTCGTCCCAGCGGTTATGTCGGCTGCCGGTGTCGGATGTCGGTTGTTGGCTCGTTCTACCGGATTACACTGGGGCGCGTACGGCGGGGTCCGGCGGTGCTCGACCCCGGCGGCCTTCAGCAGAGTGGTCACGGGCTCCCCGATGAACTGGCGGCCGTTATCTGAAATTAGAATCTGCGGAGCTCCGAGTCGCAGGATTACCTCCCTCTGGATCGCAGCTGCGACGGCGGTACTGGTGGCTTTCCGGAGCGGGGTGAGCTCGACCCACTTCGTGAAACGGTCCATGGCCACCAGTAACCAACGGTGACCCTGCCGGGATCGCGGCAGCGGTCCGATCAGGTCGACGGAGACGGTGTGCCATGGTTCGGTCCCCGGGTTGGCGTGCAGCTGTCCTGGTAACGGGTGCGGCGAGACCTTGTACTGCAGGCAGTTCTTGCAGCTCCGGACGTATCGGGCGGCATCTCGGAACATCCCCGGCCAGTAGAATCGTTGCGCCAGGCGCACGATTGTTTTGGCGACTCCCAGGTGACCGGCCGTGGGGTCGTCGTGGTACTTGGCCAGTGGTTCTTCTTTACCACGACGACGGGCGAGCTCCACGGGCTGCTGGACGGCTCGACGACTCCGTCGTTCAGCATCTGCGCGACCTCCTCGTTAATTATGGTCTGCATGGCCGGATTCCTGGGGCGGTACCGCTGTTTGACCGGCGTCTCGTCGACGAGGTTTATCCGGTGACGTATGAGCGTCGTGCGGCCCGTCACGGCGTTGAATCGCTCCAGCTCGGTTTCGAGGAACCGGTCGAACGCTTCTCGCTCGTCTTCCGGCAACGGTCGTAGTCCGAGTTGGAGGCACGGCTCGGGGTGGTACTCCTCGGGCCGGGCGGCGATTTCGACAGGCGGTTTGATTTCCAGACGCAGGGCGGCGAGGGCGTATATACCCAGGAGTACCGCCGTGCCCATCCTCGGCAACACGGTGAATTCGGCCGTTTCCTCCCGTTGCCCGGCTCGGAACGGCAGGTGGATGCGTCCCGTCGGACGCATGTCGGTTCCGTCGGCCAGATTCACGAGGCCGGTGCTCGTCGAGGGGAGCCTCCCTTGCTCTTGTGCCCACGCAAGCACTTCCTCGTTGACGCAGGAGAGTTGCGAGCCAGTGTCGAGGAGGGCGTCGAATTTCCGACCGAGGATTCGGACCGATAACACGGGACGCGGCGTGTACCGGATTTTCTCTGACAGGTTGTTTAGCGGGCCCGGCGTTCGTTCCTCGGTGACGGGGCCCGTGCTCCGTTTCCCGGCGGGTGACACTCCCGTGTCAAGACTCCGTCGCGGCCGCAGCGCGAGCAAAATCTCCGGTACACGTTCCGGCACTCGAAACGGGTATGCCCACGCTGTTTGCATCGCCAGCAGTGCGTGTCGGCATCGTATGCTTCCGTCGGCGGAGCGCGGTTCGCGGTTGTCGTGATCGGTTCGGCGGCGTAGGTCTGGGTTCGGCGCGGTCGTCCCTCCTGCTCCTCGATGCGCTCCAGTTCCTGGACTCTCTCGCGGAGCGTCTTCACGTCGGGTACGGATCCCCGGGGGAGAAGGTACCGGAACTTCGTCCTCATGTTTTCGTGGAGCAGCTCGAGTCTTTCGGACATCGGGAGCTGCGCTCGTTTCATGAGCGTGGTAATATCTGTCACGAACTCCGCGAATTTCTCGTCGTTCCGTTGCCATCGCTTCCGGGCGGCGCGTTCGTGCTGGTACCGGGTCTGCGGTGACGTATGGGCTCTGAGGAAGGCCCGCTTGAACTCGTCCCAGGTGGCGATCTCCTCCCGCTCATTGCGGTACCACGCCTGTGCTCTTCCGCGTAGCATCTCGGGTGCGGCTCGGAGCACGTCCTCGTCCGGAATCGCATATGCCACCTGGATCTCCTCCACGCGTTCCAGGAACGCGTGCGGGTCTTTCCCGTCGGTGGTACATCCGGTTTTCCGGATCCGGTCGACGTTACGGAGCGGATCCGGTCTCTCGGCCGTCGCGGCGGCGGACAACATTTTCCTCGTCTGTACGCCGGGTTCCGTTATCGTGTACAGGTCGTTTGTCAAGCGTTTAATATACTCGGCCCATCGTCGGCCCCGCTGGTCCGGTGTCCCGGGGGATGATGATGCGTCGGCGGTCCTGCTGGTGCGGCTCTTCGTGGGTGTCCCTCGGGGCATCCACTCGGATTTCTTCGGTGCGGCGATTCAAACGTTCGCGCCCGTCCGCCGTTCGGTCAGCGGTCCTGCTTCGTCGCGGTGGCGGCAGGCAGCGCGCGTGTACCGGCACTGTTGCGGCGGAACGGCACTGGGCGGCGTGCGTGTACCGGCACTGTTGCGGCGGAATGGCACTAGGTGGCGCACGCGCGTCTCACTTCACTTTACTCCGCGGTACCATTAACCTCGAAAATTCCTCGTGGGTGTAATCCTGCCGGTCCCACGTGGTTAAACAAGTCCCTGTTCGGGCGCCATGTAACGAGTCCGTTTCCCGGCGGATCTCGTTCAACGGTTCCTCGCGGCCGGATTTGGCTCGCCGTGCCAAGGTTCGCGGCGGAATAACGCGACGGTTACGGCGGGATACGGGCGGTCGGGGGCGGGAGATTAACGGCACGAGTTTCTCAAGTGTTCGTCACGTTCCCGGCGTTCGCGTCTCGGTTTTCGGCGGTCGCGATTCAGGTCCCGCGCGCGGGTCGTATCACGGCGGGGTCATGGCTGTACGCAGCGGCGTATCCGGACCAGGGGCAACCTCGGTGGACGGAGAGCCCGTGTCCCAGGACGACCGGCGTTCCGCCGGTCGCGGGTGGTTCGCTCTCCGAGGGTGTAGGGCGGAGGCGGAGATGTCGGGGTTGACGGAAAAGAAGGTTACTTACCCTGGTTCCGGTCCTCGATCGCTCGGCGTTCGGGTCGGCACTTCAGGTATTCCTGTACGCAGCGGCGTGTTCGGGGTTCGCGGGTCGCGAGGACACTTCGGCACAACTCGGTGATTATAATTCCGCGGGCAAAATATACTCTCGCGGCTCGGATTAACGTTCGGCTTCTCGGCGTCGCGGAGAACGGTTCCGTTCGCGATCGGGCGGTCGGTATCGGCGGCTAGCGATCTCTTCGGAATACACGGTCTGTTCGCGATCGTGGCGGAAAGCCAAAGAGGCCGTTTTTCGGCTCGTCTCTCTCGTCTTGCTTGGCGAGGGGGTGCGGGGCGGTACGGTTCGCGGCCGGCTTTTCCGGTGGCGTCACGCATCCGGCGCGACGGTATCGCATCATGGCGGGTTCCGGTTCCCGCCAAGATCGGTTCGGTGGTGCGGGGGGTCGCGGGGGCGCTCGCGGGTACCGACGGATCTCGGTATCCGTCGGTCGTGTTCGGGGCGGTTCGAGTTCGGGGCGCGTATGGCTAGGAACAGGCCTGGCGCGGCCAGGTCTGTTACAACACTAAGCGAGATATTCAAGGTGGTCAAGTTAGCTGTGACACCCTGCATATGTATATAATTGGGAGACCATATTACCACGTTACCAAGTTACCATATCTTTCCCTCTATTACATTCGACATATATCATACATACGTAAATAAATATTACTAACAGCAAATTCATAGTATAAAACGTAACTTGCCTTTCTCGCCACTTTTTATTTTTAGATGTGCGGGTCCCAAATGGTGTATAATGGTTTTTTCTTTTACGCCCCACGTTGCTTTGCGCTTCATCATCTTGTATTCTTCCTTCCATGATTGTAACACCTACACAATGACACTTTACACTATATTCACATTTACACTTTACACTATCTTCACACAATTACACTTTACACTATATTCACATTTACACTTTACACTATATTTACGAAATTACACTTTACACTTTACAAAATTATTAACAAACCGCGTTGTAATAACGAATCGCTTCGTACTTTCGTACTGTAAAGCGCGCGACGATGAACTGGTCAACCAATTCTGTCAGACATCGGTTACAAATCGGTGAGAGAGCAAAAGAGAGTGCAAACATATGATTGAAGTATTTCTCTCTCTTTTTCTCTCACTCGCTCTCACCCCCGCTATCTCTCTTTTTCTCTCTCGCTCTCACTCCCGCTTTCTCTCTCTTTCTTTCTCACCCCCGCTTCCTCTCCCTTTCTCTCTCACTCTCACCACCGCTCTGTCACTCTCACCCCCCACTCAAAGACAAATGAATGCAACAGGTGCCCTGGGCCTTGCCGATAGGACCTGGCAAGGGTGCGATCGTTAGAAAGAAAGTTGTCGTCCAGCTGGAAACATCGTAAGTACCCTTCACTCTTGCTACGCCTGTCTCTTGCAGGAAATCTCTTTTTCTTTTTTTCGTGTCACTAATTTTAACGCGGCTTTTCTATGAAATCAAATATTTTGATCGAAAGCATCTTCATATTTTAAATTGGGTTTTGTACACTTTGCTTTGGTTTAATACAAGTTTCCTATTTATTTGCAAATCTGTTTTCACGCGGTATGTATATTCTGCGTACATGGTTCCTTTTTTTTACACAAGTTTTGTATTTTTATTCCATTCTGTTTCCTTATTTTGCACGGTCTTTTTATACGGTACGTATCCACCGTGTAAAATGACACCGACGTGTATCTGATTTTGTAACCTTCACTGAGCATACAGTGAAGAGCAAAACTAGAAGTAGAATAAAAATAAAGATATTTGTGCAGAAACAGGAACAATGCACGCAGAATAAACTGTGTACAAACAGATTTACAGAAAAGTAGGAAAGTTGTGTCAAACCAAGGCAAACTCTACAAAAACCAATTTAAAATATAAAAATTCATTCAATCAAAATATTTCATTTAGCAAACATATTTCAAGATATAGATATGTAGAGTTTTGTAGAGTCTGCTACTGTTTCGGATCACGCGAGCTCCGCGGCGGCACGAGACCCAAGTCTGGGCCAGGGGCGAGAGAGGTGACGGGATTGCCCAAACATAACAAGGCTCTCGTCACCTCTCCCCCCACCTTTCGACCACCTTCAGCGCAACCGACTCCCAATAATTCGTTGTAATTAGTCTTTGAACTGCTCTTTTCTAACACGCATCGCTTCGCTTGAGCCTTGCCGTTTTCTCTTAACAAAAGGAAACTCATTGCGCTTCTTCGGGTTTCCGCGCTTCGCTTAGTTATAGTTTTCTTACGTTATTGTACTAATTGTCTTAAGTTGGTGTCGGGATTAGTTGTTAAGTGACTCACGCAAGTTTGAATAAAATAGACGCTAGATAGATTTAGAACACCACAGTGCTCGCATCGAAGATTCTTAACTCCCTCCACGATTCCTACTGCATCCTTTAACAGCTACAATAATTTTTGTAATTTTTTTCAGATGCCAACCGTAGCGACTCAAACTGACAGGAAGCTGACGTCGCGCACCCGAGACGCGGGTCGCGATCGCGATGCTCGCGGTCGCGGTCGCCGACATCGCAATTACATTCGTCTCGATATCAATCTTCCCGATCGCCTACATCATTTAGATTAGATCAAATGACTTGAATGTTATTGAGAAGTTCGAAGGATTAGTTTATTAGACGAGGTGTAAAAAATTTTTGAAAAAAGTTTCAATTGGTCGGAATCGCAAAAGAAATAGTAAAAGTTGGTTTTTTTAGCTTTTTTATCTGAGCCTGTATTGAAAATTTAAAAAATGTGTTTGATTTTCTTGAATAAATTATATCCATGCTGAATATTTCGTCTATATTGGTTAATTCGTTTACGAGTTATAAACGATTAAAAGTGCGGTCGAAAATCGTGAAAAATGGCAATTTTTCCACTTGCGTTTATAACTCGTAAACGAATTAACCAATATCGGTGAAATTTCCAGCATGGATATAATTTATTCGACCGAATCAAATACATTCTTTAAATTTTCAATACAGGCTCAGATAAAAAAGCTGAAAAAAACAACTTTTACTATATCTTTTGCGATTCCGACCAATTCAAATTTTTTTCAAAAATTTTTTACACCTCGTCTAATAAACTAATCCTTCTAACTTCTCAATAACATTCAAGTCATTTGATCTAATTTTTAAAAAGTTATGTTGCTTCAAATAGTGTAGACTCAGTTTTGCTCGTTACTGTATATGAATGAGAACATTTAAAAAATTGTCTGTTTAATAATGTTTGTTTTTCACGTTACAGCTGCACGAAATACAAAAAGACATAAAGTCGATGAGACGAGGAGGAAGTGGCGGCAGGGGTGGCAGTGGCGGCTGGGGTAGCAGAGGAGGCAGGGGTGGCAGAGGAGGCAGCGGTGGCTGGAGTAACAGAGGCGCCCATAAAAGTGCCAAACAAAATTATTACATATTTAAAAATTAATTTAAAATATAGAATTAATACTGATATGTTTAATCTTTTTTGTTATATTCTCCATCTTGCCTTTGCGTTATTCCTTTAAATTCCTAAAATCCAATATATTCCTTTTTCAACTAAAATTATTTTTATCATTATTCTACTCTCGTGTGCCTACTGTATACACCTAAAAGATTATTTTCATAGACTTGGTAGTTCAATTGTTATAATTTAATGAAAAAGGTTGACACTTTATTTTCAAGACCTGTAAAAGTAACCCTTTGCACTCGGCGCTATTTTCATTCTAAAACTAAATTTTTCTCTTCTGTCTTAGAATATTTTCATTTTATTCATACGAAACTGATCCGATTTCCACATATAATATTTAAATGTTTAGTAATCTGTTAAATTCAAATTTTTTAATGTAACAAATACATTGTAATATTTGTTGTAATTTCTTTGAAATAATGCCACAACAATTTCTAGTGGTGGTTCAGAGTCACCACTCGAGTGCAAAGGGTTAACAATTTCTTTTTCTCTTTTGTATAATGTGGTACTGTATGTAAGCTCGTCGGTATACAAATGTGATCGCAATTTCATATGACACATGAAGCTCCAGCTACTACTATGATATATGCGTATATGGACAACTGCACATTGCTTGCATGAGTCCGAAACATCAAACTAGCGGAGTATTTGCATGGATAGGAAAATTATATACATATACACACATATACAGACGCACGTTGCCGATGAGCGAATAGGCGTCGAACATAACCACAATCTACGCTTGCAGTTTGCTCCAATCCCACTTCGACAGTCCTGTAGGTTTACGGTCTGGGGAATTTCCAGACTGCGGCCTACTACCGCCGGGAAACCGGAAACTGGATGGAAGGCACTGTTGCGTGTTGTAGTACAGAAAACTTTATTACGTCTTATCACGACGGAGGTTGTTACAAGAGAGAGATTGTGTAATCGCGGCGGCGGCAAATCCGCCTTGGGTCGTCGGACACGTAGAGTCGAGAGCGGCGACTCGCTCTTGCCGCCTGCACGCGGCTGATGCCGGCGATGCTAGCGCTGCGGCAAGGTACGGCAGCATACGTAGCCCCTACAGTCCTTCTACTTAGGCGCCACCTGATGAGCTCCAGCTCAACTAAACTTGTCACATTTTTTGCTGTATATTATCGATATCATGAATTCTGACGCTAGAAAGCCATGCCGAAACGGGAAACAAGTTTTCGCCTTTATTTCGCAACAGAATCAAGACAAATTATAGCTCAATTTGTAGCTGGAGATATTTTCTAATGCGGGCTGGTCTCGACATCATCCAGAAAACTCATCCAATGGCATAAAAATGCTTGAATTCCACGGCACGTGCATCGTCAATTTTTGGCCTACTTCTAACGCCCATATTTCTAAATAACTGCATAATCTCGTCAGCTCATGACCAGCCCGCATTAGATTGGACCTTCCTCTTTCGAATGAGCCCTTTACCAGCGACAAAATATTCTTTTTTAAGGACGAAAACTTGATCCCCGTAAAACCATATTTTGTCGGTAAAGTAGTCAATCTACTTTTGGCAGTCCGGGCCCTTAAAACCAATAACCAAATCCTCCTGGAAATACCTGGATCCCGTATTCGGTATCTCCGAAACTGGAACGCAGAAAAAAAGTATGCTACGAAATTTGCTGATCTTTTTAATCACAATAAGATTCTATTATAAAAAATATAGATATCAATTTGAAAAAACGAAGTTGACCTTCAAATACCCTTGAAAACGCCACCCAAATAAAAAACTAATACTGCTCCCCCTCGAAATACTTGGACACGTGTCTTATACGTTTTTAATATCTTTCATACTTTTCGAGATATTCGGCTGGAAAGTTTTCAAATGATCACCCTGTATATTGCATTACAACGAGGTTACAAGGCATTACAACAGTTGTTGTACAACTGTTTATACAACATTCGTCACATTTAGAGGATTCTGACTGCATCCATGAGAACTTAATGATAGCACACATGTGCTATGTTTTTGTCCACATGATCCTACTAGACCTGCAGGCAAGCTCGAATATTAGAGCCGAGTTCCGAGCGAATAGCTTGCATCGTGCAGGCACTCGACACAGCTCGACATATTTGTTACTTTTAGTCTCATTAATGTACTTTTTATATATTGCAGAAAAAAATGATCTCCGCGCGAGGTGCGGAACAACATCTATAAGCGGCTGAGGGGGCAGTGGCCGACGAAACGGACGAGGGGGCGGGCGAGGTTTCGGCCGATGGAGCGGCGGGCGAGGCATTACACAAGGCGGCAGAGGAGCTCACAATTATCACATAACGTTTCAATAAAAAAAAATATATACATATGTTCTCTAATTTAATTTTTTGAATTTTCCTTTGTGTTCGCCTTATCATTTTTTAATTAATTGTTTAAAAAAATAAGCAGAACGCCGAGCCCTAGCAGAGCACAGTCTCAGCCTCCAGAAACACAGAAACACATCCACGTAGACAGAATATTCCGAAGGCACACATAGCATCGCAATACAGATAGGGCAAAGCGGGTGTTGGACCAAGAAAACTTGAACAGGAAAAATCCTCATCGCCCAATCTTACCGACCTACAGAGGGAGGTCGAACCATAAAGCATCGGAGCACGTTCACGAAACCTTCAGGGGAACAACAGTTCAAATCCAAACAGATCGGCAGAAGCGATCACACCGCAGCATCGAGCTCTTTCAGGTCACCGAACGGAACATCCGTAACTGGAGAGTCATGCCGGAAGAATGTATTATGAAATTTTATTATTAAATTATTATTATTTTTTTTTATTATTAAACTACTAAGAAACATCATAGATGCCTGAATGGTGATTGAAGAATCACCACCTACCTTATTACTGCCATTATTTACGCGTATTATTGTGTTATATACTTAAGGGCATGCGCGCAGTTGGCGCGGGATATGAACGTAATTTGTTTATAACGACCGCATGCAGAAAAATGAAAATCGCTACGGTTATTCGGTATCGTGCATTCGGTAAAGGCGATCGAAGGCAACATTTCGTAGGCAAAATTTGGGCCAATGGAACCGGTAAGTTTCAGTCTCCTCTATCATATAATTAATCTAAAATATCATATATATTATCGGTATATCATTATATTATTTTTCATATGTTTTTCAGATTCGAGACCGTCGACCAGGGAGGACGATCCAGAAACCGGCGAGGTATCAGACCACCTCGTCGGATGAGGGGCCTCGGCGACGGAAACGCCTCATTCAATTGCCTAGTGCCGGTGATTCCGATGAGGAGCTCCGGCGAATTCTGGAGGCCGATTCGCCGGAAAATCATGGATCGACATCATTGCTTAACAATCCTCCTCCTATACCACCATCAACCTCCTCACCGATAGATTTATCCTCTTCCTCCTCATCCTATCTACCACCACGTCCTATACCACCACAGACCACCACCATTCCAGACCACCATGATTCCATGCATCCCCCATCCGATCCATGCATTCCATATCCTCCCAATACGAGCAACTGATGAAAAGGCTTGACCGCATAGAGAAAAAATGGATCAGTATGTAATTTAAGAAATTGAAATTACAGTAATGACAGTATGATGGAAATATTTAACAAGAATTAACAAAATTGACTTCTTTGTAGAATATTAAGCAAAAAGGACAAACCAAGAAATTATGGGAAAAAGCCGGAATATGTCTACCTCTTCGAACGAGGGAAGAGGTAGACAACTTTGAAAACTGCTTCGACGAGGAGTATAATAATGTGGTAAGTGTATGCATTTATTCCATTGCTATATGCGCGCACACGTGTGAGTATATATATTAATGATATCAGTTATTATTTTTTAGGTTGACTTTTTGCTCATATCGGAGGGCACAATCTAAAAGAGGCACTCAGTGCCTCTTTTAGAGAGGCTGTCTCAGACAGCCTCTTACCCTTATACACATGGTTTGGCACGGACAGTTGGCAACCATTGTGTCCCACGAAAATTGTGCGGGCCCTTTTCGAGAAGAATTAGTTATTCCTTAATACATTAACATTAATATGACCGTGTGTAAGGAATTCGAGCGACCGCGACCCATGCGGGCCGCAACCATAGGCCGGCCAAGGGCGCAGTTTATGATTACGGTGCGGACGTGACTTCAGGCTATTTTTGAGATTTAGCGGAACTTTATGTTTTATGATGATTTATTAGAGACTTCGTATTTTAGCTAAAGGTCTAAATAGTCGTTGACGTACCGTAAAACATCTGCGGACCAAACGTGCACCATTAAGGACCCTAGGTAGGCGACGAGGATTCGGGGCGAGGGTACCCAAATAAACTAGTCGGCTTCCCTCACCCTGTCGCCTCTCGGAGGGCGTACTTTACAATTAAGACACCCGATTGGCTTCTGGGATGTAACCGCCTACACGGCAAAAACCGTTAAAAGTGTAGAGCGGAGAAGAAGCCAACGTTGTCGTAGCGCGCACGAGGGTAACCTCTAGTCCTTGTCCTTTTCTGAAATAAACGTGTTTATCGCATTCTAAGATCCTCGACATCCTTACACGTGTAAATAATCTTTGTTAAATAATGTTGCAGATGCAGTTTGCGAAAGCACAGCTTTTTCAAGGCCCACTCGCCTCGAATTTCAAGATTCGATGCGAGTGGTCCTGAAAGCTCGCAAGGAAAGGGTCCAGCACAAGAAGCCGTCGGGCAGTGCGGCCAGATACGTTAATCCCTGGGAGAAGGCGGAGGGTTGGTAACCGGGGCGCAAGTGGAGGGAGGAGTAGTAGTGGGTAAACCCTCGCTGTCACATCGCCCCTCTGAAACGGGGGGCGATCGCTTGGGGAGTCCCACACTTTCTCGGGGTTGGAATGGCCCCGAGAAGTTGCGCGTAAAGCATTTAAGCTCCTGCACTTAAAATAACAAAAATAAAAAGCACCAAACACCACTTTTCAGTGCTCCAAACAGCACTTTGTGGTGCTAATTTAAAATTATATTAAATCATATTTTAAATTAAATTGGCTTTTTAAATTAAATTATGTATTTTAAATTATATTAAATTATATTACAATTGTACTAATTGTAAGAGTTTAAAAATAAATTCAATTGAAATAAAAAATTAATACACATTAAAAATATTCCGTCATCCCTTTCCATATCCTTCTTTCAATCTTCTTCGAATTCACTTCCTCTCGCACGCACACTCTTCGCGCTCTTTTCTCTCTCTCTCTCTCTCGCACACTCGTGCTCTCTCTGTCTCGCACGCACACTCTTCGCGCTCTTTTCTTTCTCTCTCGCACGCACACTCTTCGCGCGCGTTCTCTCTCTCTCTTTCTCGCACGTACCCTCTTCGCCTTCCACAACACGGCGCTTTGTCTTTCACGACACATTGTGGTGTTTACGCATTACTTTTTCTTTATTACGCATTGAAACTTAAATGAAATACCTTTTCCCATCCTACACAGGAAGATTTACTTCAATTTTTCCCGATATTTACTGTTAGAACAAGGTTACGTCCGTTCTTAGTGTGACGGACGTGCCCTCTATAACGAAGGCTGATCGCAGCCAAAGTTTGGCTCCAATTCCGCATGGAATTTTACCTGGAGAGTTTGCATTGATTTTGCAATCCATCTGCCTCCGCATTTGACTAGGAATTCGACGACAAAATTTGGTGACCAAATCATACCAAATGGGGACCTTCAAGCAAGGTTTGGTACCAAATATACAGGGTCATCCGTTTTTAAACGGCCAAACGTCAACCAGCTATAGAGGACCCCAAATGGAACAACTTTCACCCCTAACACTTTTTTTGATTCGAAGTTATTTCATTCAGTCACCCCGGCGTGCCCCATGTCAAAAAAACCAAGATCCAAAGGTCATACAAAAGAGTTGACTTAATAAAAAAGATGCCCCTATTTATTTTAAACCAAACAAAGGAAAAATCATCAAGATACATAATTGCAGTCCTAATATATTTAATCTTAAGTGAACGCAAAAAATGACATGTTTTTGAAATTATCTAAAAATCAAGACCGAATCAAAAAAAGTGTTAGGGGTGAAAGTTGTTTCATTTGGGGTCCTCTATAGCTGGTTGACGTTTGGCCGTTTGAAAACGGATGACCCTGTATATGTCTTTTGCTCGTAATGTGTGGAGCACACATTCCACTGCTCAGAGGGGTTTCTCTGGGTCAGCTTTCGAATGGTTCATTAATCATTGAAAAACCTCTAAGGGCAATTTTGACCATCTTAATCGGCTAGGCCCTTTGCAATTTCTAGCTTTTACCATTAAATCTTCTATTAGCGGAAAGGGTTGTGATTGTGGTACGGCCATTTTATTTAAGTCTCTAAAATCGCAACACAATCTTGTTTTTTTATTTTCTTCTCTTTTGTACGCTGGAGTTACTGGAGCCGCGAAGGGGCTGTAAAATTTTGCAACTTGTGCTTCTATCTCCTTTTTGTCTTCTATGCTGCATTTGTGTGGTCTTTTGCTACAGAATTTGTCCATTAGTAGGTCAATTCTAGCCTCATAATTTTTCACCATCCCTACATCGTATTTATCTTTGGCAAATATTGCACTGTACTTTTCTATTAATTTGTTTATTTCTGTTTTTCTTTTATAGTCCAGTTGATCTATAGAAACTCTAAAATTTGATGTATTTATATGTTCGTTAAAATTTATAACATATGTCCGATTCGTCGCAGACGGTCCGCGTATTTCCGGCCGTGTGGCAATCGAGGATGCCACAGCTGCGCGAAGCATGCTCTTTCGTCCCAAAACATATTGCGCATAGAGCCCTTTTCCGATTTTTGTCCGTCCTTCGACTAATCACGAAGAATGCTAATCCTTGAGTTGCCGCACGCGAGGCGCTTGAGGGTTCGAGCTGATGGCATTGCAAATTACAATGCTTATGAGTTTCCTTGAAAATTATAAGGACTCTGCTAAAGAACGCGTTAAACTACGAGAACGGATCGAGCGTTTAAAATCATACTTCGAAAAATTCGACGAACAACAAAACGAGCTGGCAATAATATCGGATGACAGCGAGACTGTGCTTTTGCAACGAGAAGAACTCACAGAATATTACGATGATGTGCTAGCGTCCGCGATAACACTGTTAGAAAATCTTCAGACGCCTTCAAATAATGCAATCAAGGAAAACAATCTTACAAGTAAATCCAATTCGGTTCCAGTCAAATTACCTAAAATAGATTTACCAAAATTCGATGGTCGCATCGAAAATTGGATTACCTTTAAAGACGCCTTCCAACGATGATACACGCGCACGAAGGTCTAAGTAATATTCAGAAATTAAATTATTTTAGGCTTTCATTATCAGGAAGAGCCGAAATCGCGATAGGAGCTTTTACAATTACTGACGACAACTACGCAGCCGCTTGGAATCATTTAGTAGAAATTTACGATAACAAACGCGCTTTGGTTTTACGACACGCGGCACTTTTACGCGACACTCCATCAATGCCTAACGAGTAATCCGAGTCAATTCGCGATCTTGTTAATGTGGATTGGATTTTTGCCGAGGATGGGTGTCACGGGGCGGAATAACGAACTGCGAAACTTCCCAAAAAATATCTTTACTTGTCGAAGTGCTCGAAACGGAGGTTGCTCGGAATCTGTCGAGTCTCTTCGGTTCTCCTTAATTTTCCTTGAGGCTATGGAGGGGTGAATCCTAGCTTACCCCGGCTGCCTGCCGGGGTGCTGGAAAAACCCAAGGGTTGTAAACTTCGGGGCCCCCGGGCACTGCTCGCCACATGGCTCGGACCCATCCACATTTGGGTTGCAGATGCTCGGGAGTCCCGCTCCATGAATTGGGCCCGCCGAAGGTCTCCGGTTTACGATCCCGGCGCAATAAAATGTACCCTCGTAGGAAATGCCCACATTAACCATATGCAATTACAAATACGTTCATTGCAAGCTCTAGGTCGTAGTTGGGAGGATATCGCCAACGATCTCATAACTAGTATAATTATTTCGCGCATGGGCAAGGAGATCAGGAAAACGTGGGAACGCACGTTAGCCGATACCGAAGTGCCAAAAATAAACAATATTTTCAAATTCTTGCATTTGGCCTCCCACCAATGCAGGGATTATGAATCAATATCAAACATCACGACGCAAGATCCTCCGATTAAGAAACCGCAAAATGATAATCGCGCATACAACACTCGACCACTCCCTTTGTCTTCGCCGCCAAATAATCGCGCATACAACAACCGTACACCTCAATTTTATTCGCAAAATAATCGCGCTTATAATACACGGTCATCTCCATCGCCATCACCAAACTTGAATTATCGTCAAGCTTTCGTAACGCAATATCGCTTTCCAACTTGCGGGATTTGTAAAACAGGTGAACATGCGGCTTATCAATGTAAAAAGTTTTTGGAAGCCCCCGTAGATAAAAAAATAGAATTAGCGCGCAAGGCCGAACTTTGCTTAAATTGTCTAAAGCCCGGTCATTCACCTGATACCTGTTACCGGGGCAGGTGTCAAAAATGTCATCGACCACATAACACGCGTCTTCATCGGGATAAAAATTCTAAGCAGCCAACAGTAACTTCACACGCCGAATCAAAAAACCTTGAAAACGACTCCTGACTAGCTACCCGCTTCGACGTTACGCATCAATCCCAAAACAAGATAACATCGCTAATCGTTGATGGTTCGACCCATGATTTAATGGCTACAGCCACCGTTCATGCTTTGGACATCAATAAAAAACTCATAAATTGTAGAACGCTCTTGGATACATGTTCAAACGCAAATTTTATAACAGAAGAATTATTAACAAAGTTGAAATTACCAACGCGCGAGCAGAGCGTAACGATCGAAGCGTTGAACGAGCTCAATACCATAACAAATAGGCAAGTCAAACTGACAATCAAATCCCGTTTGAATAACTTTAAACGCGATTTATATTTTTTCGTAATTCCACGCATTGCTGGGCACTCTTACCCGACATCCAAATAGATAAAACAAAAATCGCGATTCCGTCTAACATTCGATTGGCGGATCCAAATTTTCATAAACCCGCGCCTATCGACATGCTGATCGGTACGGGACTGACGCTCTCGTGCCTCAGTATCGGTCAAATAAATTTATCGAAACGAACCGACTCTGACCTGATCTTACAAAAAACTCAATTCGGTTGGGTCATCGGGGGGAGTGCTCCTCCTACGTTCCACAAAAATTCGCGCAAATCCTTCTATAACAATACCGAATTTGATTTGAAAAAATTTTGGGAAATCGAAGAAGGACCACAACTTCCTCATTTCACACCTGAAGAGGAAGCTTGTGAAACGCATTTTAAAAATAACATTTCGCGCTCTGTTACCGGTCGATACGTAGTCGCGCTTCCATTTAACGACAAAAAACAAAGTATAGGAGAAACTTATAATCGCGCTATGAGTAGATTTCAATCATTAGAAAGACGATTCGCTCTTAATCCACAATTGCATACAGAGTATACACAGGCAATAGAGTGAGGAGTCTGTTTGGAATCTGGTTCAATATACACGGATATTTGTTGTAGAGGATTTATTTTAGAATGGACAACTGACAGAGTGACGTCTAGACTGGTAGCTGAGGACTCACTGCCTAGGTTTCCATCGCCCTGTCTACTTATACTTTTCTCTGCCCTTTGTGGCAGGGAGAAATCTCTTCCAAATAGTGCTGGTGTCCTCCAGACCTTTCGCACGTGGGGCTCTTCCGGTCGCGGACGACCGCTGCCCTCTTGTCGAAGGTCCTTCGGCACTCCACGATTTATGGTACCCGTGTGCAGCTATTGAGACTGTGACTAACTCGAACTAAAATCATGCTAGGGACTGAAACTAAACAGTTCTCTCAAAAATAGCATTGTCTAGTCACGTATACCATAAATCGTGTGTTCAGCAGTTTTCCAACTTTCTCTAGTCCCTACAAGAGGAATATATAACACTCGGCCATTTAACGGATATAAAGACACCTGTGCACTCTGAAGAGTTTTACCTGCCACACCACGCCGTCATCAAACCCTCCAGCTCAAGAACAAAGGTTCGAGTTGTGTTCGATGGTTCGGCAAAATCGAGTACAGGTATATCGCTGAACGACACTCTTTTAACAGGTCCTACTATTCAGGACAATCTTTTCTGCCACTTGTTAAGATTTCGAATGCACCCTTTTGTACTAACCGGGGATATTGAAAAAATGTACCGTCAATTTCTTGTCAGACCCCAAGACAGACATTATCAAAAAATTCTTTGGCGGAATGCTAAAAATGAAATCGCGACTTTTCATCTAAACACCGTTACTTTCGGTCTTACATCCGCGCCTTTCCTTGCAACGCGATGCTTGCAACAACTTGCCAACGACGAATCGCACACGTACAGCGCGGCATCCGAAGTCATAAAGAGGGACATTTATGTTGATGATCTCCTGACCGGTGCCGCCACATACCGCGATGCAATTAGATTACGCGATCAAATAATCGAATTATTAAAAAGGGGAGAACTTAATATACGACAGTGGGTTTCAAACGATCCAAAATTATTGACTGGGTTATCTACTGACCAAATTCATCCGAAACTCTTTGGGGACGAAACGGTGAAAACATTAGGTGTAGTATGGAATCCGCGAAATGACAAAATTCAATATTCAGTGAATATTAATTCGCCACAGCAACCGACAAAACGCGCAATACTATCAACAATTGCCAAAATATTCGACCCTTTGGGACTATTGTGTCCCGTAACTGTAACCGCAAAAATAATTATGCAACGTCTCTGGCAATTAAAATTAGTCTGGGATGAATCACTACCCGCTCACCTACATCGCGAATGGTTGCTTTATAAAGACGATTTAAAACTCTTGGAAAAGATCAGTTTCCACCGTCACGTCACACAACGCACCGTTGAAACAATTGAAATACACGGATTCTGTGACGCAAGTGAACGCGCTTATGGAGCGGCTATTTACATCCGTAGTATAGACCGTTCCGGAAAAATCAAAACACAAATACTTTGTGCAAAAACCAGAATCGCGCCTTTAAAAACAATAAGTCTCACTCGTCTTGAGCTCTGTGGAGCAAATTTATTAGCAAATTTATATGTCTCAATAAAAGATTCTCTCACTAATAGCGTCGCAAAAACCACGTTCTGGACAGATTCGACTGTCGTGCTGCATTGGCTTATGAAATCTCCGAGCAATCTAAAAACTTTTGTAGCCAATCGCATAGCAGAAATTCAAACAAAAACGCGCATAACCGACTGGCGCCATATTCGCACGACTGATAACCCCGCAGATTTATTGTCGCGCGGCATTACAGCAAAAGAATTACTCAATAACAAATGTTGGACATTCGGTCCGGATTGGCTCACGCTTGATAAATCGCTTTGGCCGGAATCGCGATTAGAAATTTTGCAAGATATACCTGAAGTACGCAAGATTGTTTGTCTCGCCTCAAATGTCCTCAATCCCAATGACATTCTACACAAATATTCATGTATCAAGCGTCTGCGTAGAGTGATCGCGTATTGTTTAAGATTTTTAAAGGCAAATCGTCATACCGGAGCGATTTCTGTAGAGGAAGCTCAACACGCGAACGAAAAAATTATCGCTTTAATACAGTAACAGTCGTTTTCAGAAGAAATACGCGCATTAAAAACTGGAACTGAATTGCCCAATAAAAGTAAACTTCTCTGTTTAAGTCCTTTTGTTGACAATAAAGGCATATTACGAGTCGGAGGTCGTCTCCAAATGTCAGAATTACCGTATCATGCAAAGCATAGGATATTATTGCCAAAAAACGATCATGTAACCGATCTCATTATTCGACATGCACACTTGCAAAACCACCATTCAGGTCTCAACGCTACCTTGTACCACGTTCGACAATATTACTGGCCCATCGACGGCAAAAATACTACACGTAGGATATTGCGAGGTTGCGTGAAATGTTTTAGAGTTAATCCTCCTGCGACAAGTTATGTAATGGGAATTTTACCGGCCAACCGAATCATCGAAACGCGCCCTTTTACCAACATAGGGGTAGATTATTGCGGCCCATTTTTCATTAAAGAGCGCAAGTTCCGAAACCGCATGAAAATCAAAATCTATGTTGCCGTATTTATTTGTTTTTCGAGTAAGGCTATTCACTTAGAAGTAGTCAGCGATATGACCACTGAAGCATTTATCGCAGCTTTAAAAAGAATGATCGCGCGCCGTGGAGTATGTAAAAATATTTATTCCGATAACAGTACCAACTTCATAGGTGCCAATAATGAGGTGACCGAGCTTTCCCGAGTCCTGAACGAAAATGAGAAAATTCGTCAATTTCTCGATGATAAAGAAATATCGTGGCACTTCATGCCGGCTTTAATACCACATTTCGGCGGGCTCTGGAAAGCGGCCGTCAAATCTTTCAAACATCACCTTAAACGCGTCGTAGGTAACGAATTATTTACTTACGAAGAATTTGCCACCTTTGTAACGGAAATTGAGGCTGTCCTTAACTCCCTTCCATTGACTCCGATATCATCCGACCCCAACGATCCCGAAGCCCTTACTCCCGGTCATTTTCTAATAGGAACCGCGCTGACGAGTATACCCGAGGTCGATCTTACCATGACCTCCAACAACAAACTGTCAAAATGGCAGCATATTCAAAAGGTGAAGCAGGACTTCTGGACCAGGTGGTCCAAGGAATATATTAATCAATTAAATGTACGCGCAAAATGGGCCAAGGGGTCCCATATAATAACCAAGGGAACCATCGTGGTACTCAAGGACAACCACCTGCCACCTTCACATTGGAATCTTGGACGGGTGGAGGAGATTCATCCAGGCCCAGATGACGTCATACGCGCTGTAACCATTCGAACAATTAACGGAGTTTATAAGCGCAATGTAAAACAACTAGCACCGCTTCTGATCGAACCTACGTCATCTTAAAATTTAAGATTTATGTCATCGCGCCTTTATTTGCTCTTATTTATATTATGTCAATCATATTCGTATACGATATTTTCTATGTAATCAATTAGTAGATAATTTTTTTTTGTATTTAGGTTAGTGGTTTCGGAGAATTCGCGTTATTTTTACAGTAACTTGCCTTTTTATTCCCTTTTAGTCTCATTAGACTGTACATATTGGCTTCCGCTAGTTCCCTAGTTGTTGATTTTTTTCATTATAAGGATTAATCGCGCCCATTTTATCTTTTCTATTGAATGACAGTGTCATTCAACGGGGGGAGCATGTCCGATTCGTCGCAGACGGTCCGCGTATTTCCGGCCGTGTGGCAATCGAGGATGCCACAGCTGCGCGAAGCATGCTCTTTCGTCCCAAAACATATTGCGCATAGAGCCCTTTTCCGATTTTTGTCCGTCCTTCGACTAATCACGAAGAATGCTAATCCTTGAGTTGCCGCACGCGAGGCGCTTGAGGGTTCGAGCTGATGGCATTGGAAAAGTGGCCATAAGTCAATCCGTACGACCCTCACTCCGTGTACCGTCCGCGAGGTACTTGAGGGTCCCGGATTCGGACACAGCGGGCCTTATGGCCCACTACACGCGCTACTCTTCCGCACGACGCAAGGTACGCTCGGGTTGCGCTACAACCCCAAGAACCGTGTCTCTGGACGTGTAAATGCACGTTTTCCAGCCCCTTGGTCTTCGTCACCGGACCTCGGCCAAGGGGCAATAAATTAGCTGCTAGCCACTTGGCTAGCACGGCGTACGGAGGCCACTCGGGCCCCAACAATACCCAGCCACTTGGCTGAAAATACATGCTGCTCCGAGGTACCAATAAACGCGCTTTTTGGGGAATTTCCCGAACGTCGGCCTAAGGTAGGGGTTTCTTCCACCACCAAAGAGGGAGGTGCCAGAAGATCCTCTCCCTTAGGCTGATCAACAAATCAGGAGAGTTTTACTCCCATCATGGGCCCATGCCCAGAATTCTCACCACCCACACGAGGTGACGAACAAACTGACCTCGGAGCAGCAAGGCAGAATCAATCCAACTGGCAACCAGTCAACTAAAAAACTCCGACTAAACGTAGACGTGCATATACAAAGGCCTCGCTTTGTTAAATCCGAAATCGCGCTAAGTTCATACCGCGCTAAGTTTACACCGCTCCAGCTCACTGTTCCGTGAATTAAAGACTCATCTAATGTTAGTTCGGCAGATGAGATTCAATAAGTTGTAAATAGTGTGAATAAATAGTCTGTTGCGCAAAGAAAAAGACTGCAACATTCATTTACAACCACGAAATTAGCCAACATACTTATCTGTAGTTTTGTTATCTTTATTTTTTTCTAAGTTTTCTTTTGTGATATTCTCATATAATTTTTGGTTGATTTCCAAATTTTCATCCTGTATTAATTGGAATTTCTTTATTATATCTAGTCCAACTAAAAAGTCATATTGAAATTTATCTTCATCAATTACAAATATATCTACACTTTTTTCTATATGAAAGATTTTTATTTTTATTGACACCATCCCATTAGTTCTTTTCACACCATTAATCGTCATTAGATTTGCTCCTTGCACGCTATCTATTTTGCCTCTTTTCAGTCTTAATAATTTTGAACTTATTAAGGAAACGTTTGAACCTGAGTCATATATTCCCAGAATTTCTACGTTATCTTGCAATCGCACTTTGACCTTGATTAATGACGGAACTACAAGTTTTTTGTTCCTTGTTAGATAGTTCGGCTTCTATTTTTGTGTTATTTACAAACTTAATTTGGTTTTTCTCTTTACCGTTATTTTCATTTCCTCTGAAGCAGCATGAGGATTCCGGATGAAAGCGATTCATTTTCCCTTTTTTTTTCACAAATTCTACATGCTCTTTTTTGTTGTTTTTTCTCTGGATCTTCTTTGGCGTATTTATTGGCAGTTTTATATTCTGTATATTCTGTCGAGGAGTTGACCTTGCAGGTGCATAAGCTGCAGGTAGCCGTCCAGGAGGCACAAAACCGCGGCCGCAGCCGCAGCTACAGCAGAGGCCAGGAGTGAGAATCCCGCCGTGGCACAGTGTGTCGAGTATATGGGAATTCGGGAAAAAAGTCATAACTCTTAAATTATGAAATTTTCGAGTAAAGTACCTTCATACTTTTTGAAATAAAATGCAAAGGCGAATCGATTGGTATATAAAAAAATTTTTTTTTAATTATTAAAAAAAAATTTTTTTTTTAATTGCGATAACTCTTATGTTTTAATAAATTCTTATGTTTTTTTACTGCATAAAACGTAGTTTACAATTTTAACGAAAATTTAAAAAAAAGTACAATACTGTATACATTACGTATTCAAATCTTCACAAGGAGGAATTAAAACTTAGGAATCCTTAAGAGAATTCCTTTATTTTACCTAGAAATAAATAAAATGAATAAATTAATTAATTAATAAATTAACATAGATAATATGTTATTAAATAATACGTGTGCGTACTATACTACTTCAGCTTCACTATCATCAGAACAAGTGTTTGAGTTGGAATCTGATAAGTAGGATGTTTCATTTAATAATAAATAGTCTCTTATATCTGCAAAATCCTTTTTTTCTTTTTTCGTATGTTTTTTTTTTATAATGGGCAATAATTGGATCCGACTCCAGTAGAAGACGATTTAATAGGTCTTTATTTGAATTTTCTCTTGATGTCGTGCGGGTATTATGTTCCCGAAAATATTTTATATTTTTATGTTGAGCCTCTAGAGCTTCTTCGGATAATTTGCCAATAGGAACAATTGTATTTTTAATAATTTCAACTGCATGGAAAAGTAATTTATGCGTAGTTACCGGCATCACATACCAATTATAATGTTTTAAATATAATTCTCTAGCTTCTTGAATTATTTCTTATAAATATATAATTTATAAGAATAAAATTGAACACATATGTAAGTACTTATCAAATGGCATGCGTCTAAAAATAATTGCAGCAAAGGCTATAGCCGGTTTTGGGGGCCAAATCGGCCCTGGAAGGGATTTTATTCCAATTTGCGCCATTCGATAGCCTACCAAAAAAGATACCTTTCAGCCAAGTTTTAGCCCTATAGCTCATCTGTAAGGGTAGTTACAGAGGAAAAACGAAAATCCAGTTTTTGGCCCATTTTCCCCATTTAATGACAATTTAAAATTCTGAAAAAAATCTGACACATTTCGGACACCAAACCACATACTTTGAGTCGTTTTCAGATTTTTCCGTTGTAAACTCTGGCTGTAAAAATCGAAAAATACGAAAAAAATCGAAAAAATGCAGATTTCATATGGAAATCGAAAAGTGACCCAATCAGAATTAATTTAGCAATAAGATATTGTCCTAAGTATTATGCTCAATTTTTTTCAAATTCCTGCGATTGGTGCGTCATAGTAGGAAAAAATAAAAACCACTTTTTTTGGCGTTTTTTCCGTGAAAAACTAAGTTATAATTATCGTAAAAATATATTATGTAATATTAAACATCTCTAAGTTCAGGGAAACATCGTCCAGACTTTAAAAATTGCGTAATACAAAAAACGACAATTATACTACGCAGGATATATCCCAATATTTCGAAGATATTTTCAACGGCGCCGGTTGGTGCAGTAGCTATGGTCTCCGACTGCGGAACCGCTGAAGACTTTTTGGACCAGGTTCGGATCTCGCCCCGGTCCAATTTTTTTTTTTCTTTAATCACATGTTTTTTTGATTTCTAACCGTATGATTGTTGTTACGCTGTTGTAAAAACTTTTTTTAACTATGTTTAAACTATTTTTTAATAATTTTCCGGAAAAATATTTTTGGAGTACTTTCGGCCTTTAGTCATCTACGGGCTGTATTACTTATCTACTTAACATTTTTTTTACATAGAATAAGTGCATTGACTTGTCTATTAAATCTTTTATCTTTAGTCGGTACTTTACTTATTATTAATAATAAATCTAGTGTTATATTGGGGTCGGGAGGTATTGTTGTATCTGTTTCTGTCAAGTAAAAATATTATTAGGGATATTATGAAAACGATGTTTATGCTTCGGAAAACTATAACCATTGTTGTCTGGAAAAATTCCTGATGAAGGACATTTTCGATTCAGGACTTTGGGCATTTAACTGAAACAATCGAGCCGTGGACATTGCTTTATTGAGGTGTTCCAATAGTCTTTGCTGTTTTTTATTATATCTTTTACAAGCAACGAGCAGCTGTCGCAGAAAAACGCCGTTTAAAAACATATCTTCCACCGATATTTTTGATTTTCCGGAAATGACAGAAGACGATTTGAAGATACTTTTCACGGGATCATACCAATTATCTTAAGCTGTTTCGTATTTGGCCGAGATAATGGATGAACACGATAATAAAATTAATGTCCGTTATTTAATAGAAAATAATAATATTGTAAAATTGGAAGTAAAATCGCGACATATCAACCGCAAAACGTACAAATGCTACATAGATTATATACCAAACACAACTGGTCATTCCGGTATAAAACGGTATTGTTGTGAATGTGCCAATGGTAATCGCACTATTGGATGTTGCTCACATGTAGCTGCTATCATTTAATATTTATTTTATGCTCGATACGACACAGACATGGTTCGGCCAGCAGAGTTGCTCACCAGAATTTTCAATAACGACCAAATAACACCGACAATTGACGAAGATAGCGACGAAGACTGAAAACGCCATACATGATTCCACTGCATACCAATCCACCTATAATTATTACAGATTATTCCTAATAATACTTCATGTATATATTTTCTGTCACAAAAATAATCAATCCCTTATTCCATGTAAAAAATGTTAAGTAGATAAGTAATACAGCCCGTAGATGACTAAAGGCCGAAAGTACTCCAAAAATATTTTTCCGGAAAATTATTAAAAAATAGTTTAAACATAGTTAAAAAATGTTTTTACAACAGCGTAACAACAATCATACGGTTAGAAATCGAAAAAACATGTGATTAAAGAAAAAAAAAATTGGACCGAGGCGAGATCCGAACCTGGTCCAAAAAGTCTTCAGCGGTTCCGCAGTCGGAGACCATAGCTACTGCACCAACCGGCGCCGTTGAAAATACCTTCGAAATATTGGGATATATCCTGCGTAGTATAATTGTCCTTTTTTGTATTACGCAATTTTTAAAGTCTGGACGATGTTTCCCTGAACTTAGAGATGTTTAATATTACATAATATATTTTTACGATAATTATAACTTAGTTTTTCACGGAAAAAACGCCAAAAAAAGTGGTTTTTATTTTTTCCTACTATGACGCACCAATCGCAGGAATTTGAAAAAAATTGAGCATAATACTTAGGACAATATCTCATTGCTAAATTAATTCTGATTGGGTCACTCTTAGATTTCCATATGAAATCTGCATTTTTTCGATTTTTTTCGTATTTTTCGATTTTTACAGCCAGAGTTTACAACGGAAAAATCTGAAAACGACTCAAAGTATGTGGTTTGGTGTCCGAAATGTGTCAGATTTTTTTCAGAATTTTAAATTGTCATTAAATGGGGAAAATGGGCCAAAAACTGGATTTTCGTTTTTCCTCTGTAACTACCCTTACAGATGAGCTATAGGGCTAAAACTTGGCTGAAAGGTATCTTTTTTGGTAGGCTATCGAATGGCGCAAATTGGAATAAAATCCCTTCCAGGGCCGATTTGGCCCCCAAAACCGGCTATAGCCTTTCTTCGAAAGACTACGGAGAAAGCCGCCGTGCGCGAGCGTCTTAATATAGTTTTTTATTATTTTCTCCGCTTGAGCAAATGTGAGCAGATTTAAACCAATGCGAAATTAAAGTTTAATGTGCCACCAATTACTGTAAAAAAATTCACGGGTGTACTTTGATGTACTTTTTTTAAAACTCTAATCAAAGTTGGTAAATGTTAAACATAAAAAATTAGGACAAACTGCGATAATTTAAAAAAACTTTTTGGGAGATTGAAGGTCTAATAATGCTAAACACACCCTGTAAAAATCAAATTAAAAAACCAAATAGCTTGCGAGGGACGCATGTTTTCAAAAATGCGCGGAATTTGACAGTGAAGTTTCAGCCTCAATTTTAATAACAAATTGATTTATTCAGTTAAAATTTAAGGCAGTTTTAGAAACTACGTTTTGTTACGAACATTTTAGGATACATAAATTTGCAGATCTTACACTTTGATTTTCGGACTTTTTTCCATTGGACGACACACTGTGCGTGGAAGGGGCATGCGCCCGCCGACCCCGCCGAGCAACGGCCACTGCTGGTACCACCGCAGTTTTTACAGCCGCGCGCGAAGGCGCGAGCAGCCTTGCACGTGGGCGGCAGAGCATGCGGAAAACTAAGCCCCCGGGTAGCGACGGCGACAGCGACCCGGGAAGCGGTATACCGTCGCCTACGGATTCGCGACCAAGCATCCCGGACGGAGTACCTCATCGACACCGGCGCAGACGTCTCGGTCATACCGGTCACGGAAAAAGACAGGCAGAACCGCGCAGAGTTGACCCTGTACGCAGCGAACGGTACAGCCATCCCGACATTCGGAAAGCGCCTCCTCCAACTGAAGCTCGGACTCGGAAGAAAGCACCAGTGGCCCTTCATAATCGCTGAGGTACAGAAGCCGATCATCGGTACCGACTTCCTGGTGCACCATGACCTGCTCGTCGACCTGCGGCGAAAACTGCTCAGACACGGCGTGACACAACTCAGCTCGCCGGGCACGTTCTCGCGGTCAGGGCAGACAGCCCGTACTGTCAGTTGCTGATGGAATTCCCCAGCCTAATGAGGGACACAATCCTCCAGGCCCGAACACCACACAAGGTGGAGCATTTCATAGAGACCACAGTGCCCCCGGTCGCATCCCGCCCACGACGGCTTCCCCCGGACAAACTCCGAGCGGCCAAAGCGGAGTTCCACTTCATGCAGCAGAAAGGATTGTGCCGCCCCTCGAGCAGCCCATGGGCTAGCCCGTTACACCTCGTCCAGAAGAAGAACGGAGACTGGAGGCCGTGCGGCTATTACCGCAGGTTAAACGCAGTCACGACGCCGGACTGGTACCCTGTACCGTTCATACAGGACTGCACGCACATGCTGCACGGGTCGAAAATCTTCTCGACAATCGACCTAGTAAGGGCATACCAGCAGGTCCCCATCCACGAGGCCGACGTCCAGAAGACAGCTATCACGACGCCGTTCGGTTTGTTCGAGTTCCCGTTCATGACCTTCGGACTGCGGAACGCCGCATAGACGTTTCAAAGGTTTATGAATGAGGTCGTCGGCCATCTGGATTTCTGTTTCGTCTACATCGACGACATCCTCGTCGCATCCCAAAGCGTGGACGAGCACAAGCAGCACCTGCGAGCGCTCTTCCGCAGGTTGGAGGAGTACGGCCTAGCCATAAACGCCTCCAAATGCGTTTTCGGCGCCAGCGACGTCACCTTCCTGGGCCACCGCATAACACCGGACGGGCTGAGCCCGACCACGGATAAGGTAGCCAGCGTCTGAGACTACCCAAAGCCCGGCAACGTCAGAGGCCTCAGGCTCTTCCTCGGCCTGGTGAACTTCTACAACCGCTTCCTGAGAAACGCAGCACAGACGTAGGCGCCGTTTCAGCACACCATCGCAGGGCACACCAAGAAGTCGGCAGCCGAACTGGATTGGACTCCCGCGATGGACAACGCTTTCGCGCAGCTGAAGCAGGACTTGGCCGAGGTAACACTCCTGGCGTTCCCGAGCCCGAAAGGGAAGCTAAGCCTAGCGACAGATGCATCGGACACGGCAGTCGGTGCAGTCCTGCAGTAACCGGTCAAAGGAGTGACGCGGCCACTGGGATTTTTCTCACGGCGGCTCACACCCGCCCAGGAAAGGCACTCGGCATACGACCGCGAACTCTTACCAGTCTACGCAGCGGTAAAATACTTCCGCCACGCCGTCGAGGGACGAGAGTAGGAAGTATAGGCGGGTTCTAACTCAATAGGCGAGGGGGGTCATTCTCTTGCGGGGCGATGGGAGGGATCGCCCGGCCGCCGCCGAGGTATCACCTTGCGGTTTTTGTTACCAGGATGGTGTTTCTTATCGCTGCATCGGGATTTCGGATTTCTGCTGAAGTAGCTCATTATCGTTGCAGTCGTATTCTGCAATCTGATTTGGTCTTGAAGGTTGCGATATATTTCGCGGGAGATAGAGAGAGAGGTTGTCTCTCTCTCTTCCGCTCTTGCATCTTCTTGCCACGCGACCATTTATTCGCTCTTCCTGCGAAGCCATTTTTTATTATATTTCGCGGGAGAGAGAGAGAGAGGTTGTTTCTCTCTCTCTCGCTCTTGCATCTTCTTGCCGCGCGGCCATTTATTCGCTCTTGCCGCGCGGCCATTTTTTTATTATATTTCGTGGGAGAAGGCTGTTTCTCTCTCGCTCTCGCGGTTTCATGTCGCGAGATCGCTGCATTTTGGCGAGACGGCATCTTTTGTCATAGAACCGTATACTTTTGTCAGTTGCGACGCGTCAACGGTTTTTTCATTATCACGTCTACACCTCGTATTCGCGAAATATGAATTCTCTTGGGCGAGTTGCTATGCAGTTTTTCATTATCGCGTCTACATCTCGTATTCGTTATCACGTCAAAGGTTTTTTATTCCACATCCTTCGATCAATTTTATCGCTCGAGACGTGTTTAAATAGGAGGCGGTTCGTCCAAATCGTTGACGTGAAATAAGATTTGTCTTGGGCGAGTCGCCATGCAGTTTGCAGCGTACAGTTAACTGAGCGTACATAGGAGACGGTTCGCCAAAACCGTTGACGTGAAATAAGATTTGTCTTGGACGAGTCGCCATGCAGTTTGCAAAGGTTCGCGGCAATCGCATTTTCGCTGGGAGATAGAGAGAGGTTTTTTTCTCACGCTCTTGTAAATTTGCGAGCAGATACATTTTTTTATCGCTCGAGACGCGTTTAAATAGGAGGCAGTTCGCCGCTACGGACATTTCAAGTTGTGTTTCCAACCAGCGACAATGTTGGTAAAAATTGCAAAAAGACAATGCGCAATGGTCGACGAGTGTCAGCCACTGGAGGAGGTGGCGACAGTATTGGTGAGTGCGCTGTTTTGTATTGAAGTGCATCGTTTTGTATCGTATAAGTTAAAAATATTTTTCTGCAGACGGGAATGGAGAGATTGCGGTTTATCCGCGCCTGGAGACAGGCGTTCAAAATTTTACTATCAGACATGAAGGAGTGGGACGAGGAGTTCGTCCCCGCGATACGATGGTTATTTGAATGGTAAGTTTTTGCTGAAATAAATTTATTTGAATATAAAGTTTTTCATTCACTTAAGATTTAAAACTAAAAATGTTTTTTTCAGATTGCTGGTATCAACATTTTTCTACTGCAGACTGGCGACCGATAGCAAAGTGTTCGTCGTGCTCGCTTTTATGTATTACTAACAAATAAATAAATAAATATGTATTGCTAATAAATAAATAAATATTTTATGTATTGCCAACAAATAAATATTTAATGTATTGGTAACAAATTACAGGTACAGGTACAGGTACAGGTACAGGTACAGGTACAGGTACAGGTACAGGTACAGGTACAGGTACAGGTACAGGTACAGGTACAGGTACAGGTACAGGTACAGGTACAGGTACAGGTACAGGTACAGGTACAGGTACAGGTACAGGTACAGGTACAGGTACAGGTACAGGTACAGGTACAGGTACAGGTACAGGTACAGGTACAGGTACAGGTACAGGTACAGGTACAGGTACAGGTACAGGTACAGGTACAGGTACAGGTACAGGTACAGGTACAGGTACAGGTACAGGTACAGGTACAGGTACAGGTACAGGTACAGGTACAGGTACAGGTACAGGTACAGGTACAGGTACAGGTACAGGTACAGGTACAGGTACAGGTACAGGTACAGGTACAGGTACAGGTACAGGTACAGGTACAGGTACAGGTACAGGTACAGGTACAGGTACAGGTACAGGTACAGGTACAGGTACAGGTACAGGTACAGGTACAGGTACAGGTACAGGTACAGGTACAGGTACAGGTACAGGTACAGGTACAGGTACAGGTACAGGTACAGGTACAGGTACAGGTACAGGTACAGGTACAGGTACAGGTACAGGTACAGGTACAGGTACAGGTACAGGTACAGGTACAGGTACAGGTACAGGTACAGGTACAGGTACAGGTACAGGTACAGGTACAGGTACAGGTACAGGTACAGGTACAGGTACAGGTACAGGTACAGGTACAGGTACAGGTACAGGTACAGGTACAGGTACAGGTACAGGTACAGGTACAGGTACAGGTACAGGTACAGGTACAGGTACAGGTACAGGTACAGGTACAGGTACAGGTACAGGTACAGGTACAGGTACAGGTACAGGTACAGGTACAGGTACAGGTACAGGTACAGGTACAGGTACAGGTACAGGTACAGGTACAGGTACAGGTACAGGTACAGGTACAGGTACAGGTACAGGTACAGGTACAGGTACAGGTACAGGTACAGGTACAGGTACAGGTACAGGTACAGGTACAGGTACAGGTACAGGTACAGGTACAGGTACAGGAATTCCAAAATTCGCTAGTCGATCGCTGACGACGTTGTCCACCTCGTCTTTTCTCTTCTGCTTCAAGGTTTCCCCCGTCATTTTGCGTTTGCGACGCATCCAAATTGTCGATTTTCGCATTGATCTCGCCGATGATGGAATCGTATAATCTCATATTCGTGTTAACATCGTGCGGAACATCATGTATCTTAGTCTCTATTTCAGACTTTAACGTGTCTTCGGTGGTTTTCAGCTCTTCCGTCAGTTTTCCAAGGATCTCTGACTTTAGACTCGCGTTGAGCGTATCCACGTATACTTTGCTAGTCGCGTGGTCGTTCGCCCGAGGTTCCGCCACGCGTCCGATCCACGCGCCTTTCGCATCGTATGATTTAACACCACCCCCGCCACCACCATCGTTCTCGTTGCTCAAACATATGGCATTGTCGCGCACGAAACTTTTAAACGCTGGATAGAAAATGGAATGAACGTTCGTCGACTCGCGTTTGTTCGCTTCGCGAAACGTCGTGCCAAATTTGTCGATAGACATTTTTTCCCGTACTTTTATCGAACCGTAACCATGCAGCGAACATTTCACTCGTCACTGATTCGACGAACGCGCCTACGCTTTAATTTATAATTATACCGGCTTCGCGAAGTTCTTCGATTATCGACATTACTTCGTTGTTGTGACCGGAATGACCGGCATTCGTCGAATACGTTAACAATTTCAGACGATCGACCAGCTCGTTCGGATCGTCCCAATGCACGTAATCGATCGGATTGTTGGTTACACGCATACGAGTTGGGACTTTCATTCCCCTCCCGCTTTGCGACCCCGAAAACATCGGTCCTATAATCTTTTTATACTTGTAGGCTTTGTTCCCCATTATCTGATTCCCCCGCCGATGCGCATGCGTGAGAATGAGAATTCTTTTGTAAGCGTTCTTATCGTCCTAGGTGTACAGCCTCTCGTCGGGTATTCTACTGAATATCAATTCGTAAAGACCGCGAGTTCCTCAATACTTTACTGCGTTAACGATGATGTCATCATCGCTGTTCACGTCGAACGTGCTATTTCCAATTATCATGTTGCCATCTCGGAGATACACTCCGTACACGTTGTCGGAATTTTTCGTTGGCCCGGTAAAAAATTTATGTATGTATTCGCGCGCAAAAGGTCCGAGATTCTCGGACCGATGTTCGCTTTCCTCTCGATGAGTTTCCGGATTCTCAAAAATATTACGCATCGACGATTCCAATGATACCGTGCTCGTTGCGGGCGATTCGAAGATATGCTGCTGCTGCTGCTGCTGCTGTACCGCCGATTCATCTTCATCTTCGTTAACATCTTCATTATCATCATCATCATCCCCATCGAAAAAACTAATTTTTTTCTTCGGATGTCTCGTTAGTAGCGGCGTTAAATCGACTTCGTCGCTCGTTCTCTTCTTCTTCCCATTCTTCCCCTTCTTCTTATTTAATTCTTGTACACGTTTTTTCGCGATTGCAGGTGTTTCCTTGATACTCGGGAGCGCATCATCATTTGATTCTGTAGTAGTATTTTGTACTAGCTGTTTCAACGGTTCGACGTTCGGTCGTAAAGTCCTTTGCAAATTCGTCTCAGTCGCCATTTTTTCAAGTTTCAACGCTCGATACTTTTTACGTATACTACCCCCGACCTTTGCTATTTCTTTCGCGATCGAAGCTCCTCGCTTCTCGTTCCCACCATCCTTCGACGACGACGACGAGGACGAGGTCGAGGACGAGGGCGACGAGGACATATCGTTCCCCAGAGATAGAGATTTACAATCGCCACACGATACAAGTTTCTCGACTCTTACCGAGCAACTGCGAGCGTTACAGTACAACAAACACATTAAATCCGCGTCTCTAGCGACCGCCGTTCACGGGACTGTCTTTATCTATTACGAGAAATCCATACTTCCTTCGCCAGCAATTCGCACACAACGCGCAGAACGTTTCGAATGACATATCAGTGTTTACGTGATCCCGATGAACGTGACGCAGGTTCCTGGCATCTTGTTTGAACAGAATCAGCAAATTGACGTTGTCACGAATCAAATGCTTAGGTATTCTCGCCTATGACTGACCCAAGTAGAAGCAATCGATGCGAGAATGTCTACCCATCGCGAAATACTCTCTCATTATATCCTGTTCGTCGCACGCCACGTCGTTGAACATGAATATCGAATCGGGCAGCGCCTCCGCGGGAGGGATTACATCGGCGTTGTCGCCGAAAGCGAAGTAGCCGACGTCCTCCCCCACGGATGAGAACAGTTTATCCAAGTATCGATACTTTGGCTGACTCAACGATTTCGAGTACACGTAAACATTCGCGAATCGTAGTCCGTTCGCGCTCTCCAGCAGGCTGATCATAACGTTCGTTTTACCGCATCCTGACGGACCGCTTATCACGCATCGTACGTCGCGGGGTAACAACGAGCCGTGTTTCCGCATCGTCTCGTCGGTAAGCTCGCCGCGACACGTTGGAGCAACACGAATATTCAAAGATTGTCTCACGAAATGCATACTCTAATTAATTTGATTGAGGGGAGGGACGAGTAGTATTTATAGGAGAGCTCGAACGTCTTCGGTATCAGTCGTTGCTCGTGTTCCCCTTCCTCCCTCCGAAAAAATCTATTTTTAGAGGTAGGGCTGAAAAATAGTCTATGCGTGCGAAACGTCGCCCGTGTACTACTACGGGCAAGGGACTCTTCAACAGAGCTGTAGACGCGTTGCCGGTCGAATTGCACATCCCCGGTTATCAATTCTGCGGTCCTGGTACAAAATTGCGCAAGCGATTAGCCCGCGGCGATCGAGAAATCAATCCTTTGGACGCGGCCTGCCGCGAACACGACATAGCGTATTCGCGACACAAAGATCTCGACGATCGTCACGCGGCCGACAACGTTTTGGCGGATCGCGCGCTACAGCACATAACGGCCAAAGACGCGAGGTTCGGAGAAAAAGTTGCCGCGGCCGCCGTGTTAACCGCCATGAAAGCTAAAACGAAATTAGGTATGGGTCTGGGGGGACAGCTGAGACAAGGGCAAGAGAAGAAGAAGAAGAAGAAAATGCGAATTCTCCCGATCGTCAAACGCGGTGGTTTTCTGCCGCTGCTGTTGCCTGCTTTGTCGGCTATAGTAGCATTGACGGGTGGGGCCGCGGGGGTAGCCAAAGCGATAAACGCCGCGAAAACCGCGAAGAAACAATTGGAGGAAGCCGAGCGGCACAATCGCGCCATGGAGGGTCGTGGGATGTGTCTCGCGTCGTACAAGCATGGGAAAGGTTTGGAGGAACTAAGAAAAAAAAAAAACTCGAAGAAAGACGACGCTGCAACGACAGATATCGAATTAAGCGCCATCTGTAAAGCATTGCCACATTTTCGTGGAGTTTTTATGCGCGACAATTTGCCGACACGGCCATGGATAAACGAGCGAGGTATCGTCAATCTAGACGATAGTCACGGACCAGGAACGCATTGGGTCGCATACGTGAAACGCGGCTCGCGCGTCGTCTACTTCGACAGTTTCGGCAATCTTCGCCCGCCGATCGAGCTGATTAGTTACTTTGGTTCGAACGCGACGACGATCTCGTATAATCACAAACGTTTTCAGAACTACGGTGAAAGCCGGTGCGGACAATCGTGCGCGAAATTTCTTCGAGAAACTTAAATTTCCCGAACTCCTCTCTCTACCACATCCGATGGATGGGAAAAAGTCGTTCACGTTCACGTTGTCGGGAAGAAGCAGTACATTGTCGTCCAAGTACTTTCCCCCCATAGATCTGAGCAACGGCGAGTACGAGCTGGGATTGCTCAACTTGCAAACTTATTACACGATACCGAACATCAGCGCCAACATCGGGAACAATCGATTCCACTTCGGTGAAAAGGACGAGGAGATCGTTATCCCGGATGGTTCGTACGAATTGGAGGCGATCAACGAGTACCCGAGACACGAGATACGCGTGCGATATCCTCCTCCCAAAAATGCCGACGAATAGTCCCCCTCCCCCGATAACGTATATCCGCTGGTACTAATCGAAATCGTTAGCAGGTATCGAGTAAACTTCTCGAAGCCCCACAACGTAGGATCTATCTTGGGATTTTCCACGAACCGCGTTCTGTCACAGAACGTGTGGCATACGTCGGACGCGCCCGTGAGCATTGTCAACGTACATGACAGCATCGTGGAGTACAACCCACTGACGAATATTGTTTGAAAAATCATCTGAAACTACTTATATAAAAAATGTATTTTTATCGAATAAAAATAATTGTTGAAACATATGAAAAAGCCAATAATTTACATCCGAAAAAAATGTTGTACAGAAAAAACATCCATCTACCACACAAACACATGCACTTTTTTTAAATTTGAAGGGAATATGTGTCGCGCGCACACACACATACGCACACACACATTATTTTTAAAATTTCCTAATTCCGTCTATGCGCTTCGATCGCGTCCGCGCACAAAGCCGCCAGTTCGCATTCGATCAACGAACTCCGATCGAAAGATTGGTTCCGGACGGGAACGGTTTGCGCCGCAACAGCAAAATATAGGAATTTTTGCACGATCACGGGAACTTCGTTCGTCAACCGCGAATACATATTGCGCACGCAGAACTCGAGATCGTATAAGTTGTGCATAGTTTTTTCGTCACGAACAAAGATACCGTCGGACTCGATAATTTTACAAGACACATTCCATCGAGGTCCACTATACGCAACGTTAAATTGTCCCCAATCTTTCGACATTGGTCTTCTTCTTCCTAGTTCCTCGCGGACGAAAGCAGATCGGACAAACACTCCTTCGTGCGCATCAACTCGATCCACGCGTTCGGAGAGACCGTGATCGCGTTGCCGCGGTTATCTCCTATAGCCACTTCGACAACAATATCCACGTCGACGCGCACGCCAATTTCCAGCCATTTGAAATAATTGCCGGCAAGAGAATATCTTCGGCTCAGGATCCGCGCACTGCACGAACTACTCGACACCGACGGCGACTGCAGTGGCGGCGGCGGCGGCGGCGGCGGCGGCGATGGCTGCGACGGTGGCTGTGACGGTGGCTGCGGCGGTGGCTGTGACGATTGTTGAAAAATCCTACAATCAATTTTATATTTTTAAAAGTTGAACGTTTTCATATTTTTGTTTTTATCTTTCTTATACATACGTTGCGTTTCTTTGCTTTTTCGCAGTCGTGGCGGCTCGCGACTCGTCCATGTTCAATCGGTTGCGACGCATCTTTACTGCTCCGCGTGTGCGATACTTTTTGAAGCGGAACGTTCGAAACACCTCGTTTTATGCAACGCGTTAATCGTCTTATCACTTCGCTTTCGCTGACAACGCTGATGTAATCCCACCCTCGGAGATAATCTGAATGATGTGATTTCTACAGTTGCAGCGGTCTTCTCGCTAATAACTTTACCGCTTCCTATTTCATTTCGGATACTGAATACACCCGATGCTGTACGGACATTATAGGGTTATTATTAACGCTCTTCTCCGTGTAATTACGAAGGCACTCGATATAGTCTTCGAAACTTATATCCCTAGCCGTGGCATTCGTTCTGATACCTTTTATCTTTTTGGTTTCGCAGCACGCGTCCTCGCTGTCGCGCACGCGAGTCGCATACATTTTCGAGCGAAGCCCTACGAATTCCGTCATAATTTTGCCGCCGTTCTCGTCTTTCATCAATCCCAGCATCTTTTTGTTCGCGATCGGAACGCCGTACGCGTTGTTCTAGGCATAATTGCTTGTATCGTATCGATTGATATCGCGTTTCAACAGCTCGTACGCGTCGTCGCAAACAATCTCGTATATCAAACTGTCCGTGTCCGTGTATAAAATCTTGCAGTTTTCTTTAAAATTTCGATACATATAACCGTAATGAAAGTCGTACAAATGGCACTTAGATATATCCAATACGGACATGCCTATGTAGACGGGTTTAAAAAATTTAATAAGCGTTTTTTCAGCTGAATCGCAACGAAATCCTCCCAGAACACCGTGCATCTGTGAAAATTCGGCGTAGCTATCAATTGCTCGGCACCGTGTCGACCCTCCCATCGAGAGAGTAATTTCACGCTCGCGTGATTTCGAACGTTCTCCATAGTCTTTCCGAACACCGCGTTATTCATTAGTTTGAACAAATTTTTCGAAAAATCGTTGCTCGCGTTGGCGCGCAATTTTGTGTTCAAATCGATGTAGCTGCACAGCCATCGCGACTGCCGAAACTCTAGAATTCGGTAAATTTTCCTCAATTTCAAACCGTGTTGCAAACTTTGTTGCAGATATCGATAATACAGAATGTATCGCTCCTTATCGCGAAGCGTTGCCAATAACTTCCTTTGACTCTAGCCGGCCGTCGCTGTGTCGTGACTCGCACAAAACGGAAATCCGCGTCAGCGTCATGAATTTCGCGCGGATACTCCAAATCCACCTCCAAAATGTAGCCTACGGGACTTCGATTGGAATGGATTCGACGCTAAAATTATCTATACGCGTCTGATCGTCCACCCAGCGATAACCGCTGTGCGGTAGAGGTTGTGACATGGCCCAGCCGTACAAATTATTAACGTCGAAATACATTAGATAGGTGGACGGTTCGCTCGAATCGTACGTTGTCGGTAAATACTTGTTATTGGCGCGCGCATACCTGTGAGAACATTGACTCAGTCCGCCGCGTATTCCACGCTCCACGAACAATAGCATGTCCACGTCGGTGAACAGCTCCAGTTCGATCTTTGTCATTTTTAACATTACGTCCCTCGCGAAACCCGGGAGCGTGTAATAATGCGCCGGATCGAGTTTATAGTTCTCGAGACAGTCTTCGCAGAAATTTTCAAAAACATCCGCCAGCAACAGTACGTCCAATTTTAAATACAAATCGTTGTACTGTCCTAACGTCTTTATAGCGAAACGCGACTGTTTCGGCGTCGACCGACGGTCGGAGCAGCCTGATGCCGGGACCACTCAGAGTTGAGCGCGCAAAGGAATCCACAGGATGGGTCAGTGAGAGGTTGAGACAGAGAGAGAGAGAGAGAGAGAGAGAGCTGATATTAAACTGCACTTTATTGATCGCAGACCGATCACAGGTCCGGAAACGATCCAGCCAAAAATGCTATTCTGAGCGATCGGATGTCCTCGGGGGCCCTTACGCACACCGTCGAGGATGATGTCAGCGTAGACGTCCGCGCCGAGGATGAGATGGATCGCGGAGGAACTGAACGGATCTGGATCAGCCCAATTTAGCGAAGAGAGATGCGCGAGAGAGCGCGAGTCGAAAAGGCGCTTCGGAGTGTACGTCGAGAGCGACGGAAGGACGAGAGCGACCGTAGAGATCGGAGGAGTCGCGGATGACCGTGGTGACACGCGGAGGCGAACGGCGTGACGCACGCGACCGGCATGCTCGCCGCCAACAGCCGAGATCGAGGTCTCGACCCGGATGCGTTTCGCACGCAGTAGGGACACCATAGCTTCGGTAAGAAAGCTCGCTTCCGATCCTTGATCGATTAACGCGCGAACAGGGATGGAATGGCCCGACGGAGCGTGAATTCGGACCCACGCGGTATCGAGCAAGACGGCGGAGCCCGGTTCGGTCGGAGTGGACGCGAGGTGAGACTTCACCTCTGGAAGGGGCGTCGGCGCCGGAGAAGGTGACGCTGAGAGAGCTTCAGTGTCGTGGAGGAGTGAATGGTGACGTTGATGACACACGCGGCACGTATATTTGCTCGGGCAATCCCGCACAAGATGCTTTAAACTCAAGCAATTTACGCACCTCGAGAAACGGTGAACGAGATCGCGTCGATCGCGAGGGCTACGTGCGTTAAATTTCGGACAGGAGCTGAGCATATGCGAGGCTCGACAGACGGGGCACGGAGACTTTGAATTTTTGTCGGACTGCGACGCAGTGGCGACATGTACACGAGATCGACCGGCGGAGGTTTGACTCGATGCGACGGGAAACGCAGAAGAGCTCGCTGAAGCACTGGGAGCGAATTCCTCGAGGGCGCGAACGCGAGAGTCGATGAATTTCGTGAGTGCGTCGAACGTAGGAGGCTCTACATCGTCACCCGTCTTGATCTTCCACGCTCTGCGAGTCGGCGCGTCCAACTTTTGCGACACGATATGTACAAGGAAATCGTTCCAGAGATCGGCAGGTGCCCGCCCGAGATTTTTGAGTGAAGCAACGATTACAGAAACTCGATCGCGTAGATTTTGGAGATCGGACGCGGATTCACGAGACAGCGCTGGCAAATCAAGCATCGACGTCAGATGTGAGCTAATGAGGCGCCGAGGGTTTTCCCGAGAACGAGGACGTCGCGAGGTGCACACGATCGAGATAGAGAAAGCGCGATCGAGAGTCGCGAGCCGGCGGATGAACGGATATCTTGCGCGTGCAGGTTTCTGCCATCGGATCGCGAAGCGGAAATCTTGAGCGGCACGAAACGCGTGCCGCCGCGATACGGAAATCTTCAACGCGGGCGACGGAGATCTTCAACGCGCGGCAGAATGCACGTAACGCGGCGCGGAAGAGGGCAGAAAATACTGCGAACGAGTAGGTTGATCGCGAGAGTCTCAGAGCGAGAGATAGCGGAATCTACTCTGAGCGAGACTGGAGAGATTAACAAACGTGCGCGAGAAATAGAACTGTGCGATTCGACTGTACCTGAGCGACTGCGATTTCAGAACGTTAAGAGCGTGATGCGAGTGACGAACATGAAGAGAGCGAGAAGGCACGCGCAGGTGCCTTAAATAACAAGGACCATCGAATGTGGAGCACCGTGATTGGTGCTCCCGAATCGGATGATCCTTGTTTGTCTTGATTTGAAGGATTCAAGCGTTGAAATTCGGCCAATGAGAGACGAAACTGTTGCTACGCGGTGTCGAGCAACGGCGACACGCGTTCTTGCCGCGTGTTGACATACGAGACAAAAACTGTATGATACAGCGGTCGCCAGTTGAGACAATAGCCGCCGAATTCCAACGCTTGAATCCTGAACAGCGACCAAACCGTATTCGCGTGAAGATAATCGGCGTCGGATATCTCGCTGGCGCATAACCGATTGTAAAATGCTTCGCGCGGCGGCAATCGCTCCTCGTTTAGTTTATCGTACGACGTTAAATAGTCGTACGGAAAACACCTTTTCTCGTTAAAAGATCGAAATCGCTGTCGGAAAGATGTGCAAAATCGCCTCGTACGACGCGCAATTTACTCTTGCCCAAATACGATGATAACTTGTCCAGACTAGAATTCAGGAATTTGAACGAATCGATGAATCGAAACTTTATCAACTTCCTGTAATCTCTTTTTATCCCCCCGTCATTCTCGACGTGAACGTGTTTAGTGAACGAGATGTACCGCTCTTTCGTCAACGGTAACACGTCCATCTTCCCTTTAAACGCGTTTGCCAAATCTTTGATGACAAAATGCGCGTCGTAACCAGACAAATTGTGAAAAACCACCGGTATCACGTACGAAGATTGGTAATTCAAATTGCAAACGTTATGCGCCGGACCGCGATACGCGCCCGTGATATGACAATGATCGCGCACTTTTTCGTCGCAGTCGTTGAACGGTTTTTCGCACACGTGGCAGCGCGTGGCCGTAAAAAAATCTAATTTTTCTGCTTCGGTTAACGCCTTCATCGGCACGTTTTTATCGCGTTCGGCTGTAATTTACAACTTAACTCGTACAACTTTGTCGCGAACCATGCCGAGCATCCCTCTTCTCTGGAACAAGCCTGATACTCGTACAAAGAAGCTTCGTATCGGCTATGCACGTAATAACCAATGCTGAACGCGTGGTGATGTTGATACTGCGTGCGCGCCCCGCGGCTCTGTCCTTCCTGTTTCTCCAGCAGACATTCCAAATCGGCGTAGATGACGAATGGCGACCGTTCTTTGTACGCGTACTTGCTAAACCGCAGCCACATATCTTCCGAGGTCGGAAGCTTCAGAGCGCATTCGTTGATTCGATCGCAATCGACCGTATGGACGTCTAATCTCTCTTGCGATGGGAAATATTGCATGCATCTGAGAAGGAGGAAAAAAAAATATAGCATGGTCTTTGACTGGAAAAGGAAAAAAATGCTCTCAACTTACCGGTCGCAAATATACATGAGATCGCTATCCTTGCTAAGCTGCGACGAAAGCAATAGCGACAAATTTCTTATGCATGCGTAATGATGGTGCGAATTCCCTCCCCGTAGAAGCAACAAATTGACGTGCTTGCTCCGTTTCTTCTCGGTCAGATGAAGCGTCTCACACTTCTTGCGCACCCATTCGAACACGTTCACAGAAATGTCGTTTACCCGTTCAAATTTTCGAATATCCTTGAACGACATAGGCAGTTGAAATCCTTCGGTTTGAAGCACCGTGCGGTAATGTGGATAGGAAGAGAAACGCTCCGAGTTTTTCTCAATCGGATAGAGACCCGCCACGACTGCCCAAAAGAAACAGGCCTCGTCGTTACTTTTCACGTTGACGACCGCTCTCTTCAGTTGTATCTCTCGAGGTACAGACACGTTGCAACCGGCTTGCAACGGTTGGTACTTGTTTCAATTCACTATTAGATGCAATATCTTCGATAGCGATATCTTCGGTAACGTGGTAACATGGTCTCCCAATTATATATATTTAGAGTTCGCGTGTTCGTTAACTGAGCGGTAACAATAGTTAAATTAATTAACTAGTAAAATTATGTTAAAAATGGTTTATTTGTAAAATAAAAACTTTGAGAGAGAAATGTACGTGAAACTCATGAGACATGTACAGATGGAATGAACAACGAGAAACAAATTGAAATAAAAATGAAAGTTAAATTAATTGCTATTTTTAAATTACCTAGACAACATTAAACAAACAACATTAAACAAGAAAAGAGAAGGAGGAAGCAAGAAGGCCGCGATTAGGGTGCACCATCAAATGCAAACAATCGTAAGCGTCTTCACGAGTGATCAATGAGAAAAAACGGCCGCGGCTTCAAGACTTGTTTTCTCCTCCTCGGAGCGTTCGAAGCGCCAGAACGGCACGCGGGAGAAACTACGCATCGCTGAGGCGCCACATATATACAGGGTGGCCCACATAACTCTGAACAGCTCAATATCTCGAAAACTATCCCATCGATTTTAAAGTTCTTAGTCTTAAATTGCATGGAACTGAAGGGCCTTTCTGACTACATAAACGTGAAGTGGCCTCCCTTCCCCTTTAACGGGGGAGGGGAGGTACCTTTGTAATTTTAAATGGAACCCCCTATAAAATGTTACATATTTAGATTCTACCGGAAAAACAAGTCAATTTTGTCTGAAAGATTTTTTTGTCAGATACTTCCATGATGAGATATAACAGTTTGAAGTTTCGAGTTGTAGGTACTTGAAGCGCTCGGAAATAGCGTTATGGAATTATACGCGCTTGAGTCCGTTGCTTACTCATGAAGAAACACAAACAATAATATTTACAATTCTTGAGTTTGACTCACTTATCTATGAAAACGTTTTCAGTTTACAGCTGTTATTCAAGCAGTAACATTGTGATTATGGCTACTTTTGACACAGAAGTGAATATGTTATTAACGTTAGGTGAATGCCAAAAAAATTATCGGCGTGCAGCAGTGATGTTTTTCGAACGTTATGGGATCAAAAAATGTAATGCAACATTTCATAATTTAGAAAAGCGGATTCGCGAGCACGGTGAATTGTGTAAAAAAACTCGCAATAAACCTAAAGCTGTCACTAATGAAAATAATAGTGCCAGTATTATTGCTGCAATTACATTAAATCCTCATATTAGTCAACGTACACTTGCACAAACATCACATATTAGTCGTCCATCAATTCAACGAATTTTGAAACGGCAAAAGTATCATCCATATCACATGGTTTTATCACAAGGGCTTTCGATAGCAGATTACGATCACCGCATAAGATTTTGTGAGTGGCTGCAGGGTGTTGTGGAAAATTACTTTTTGTGCAAAATAGTTTTTTCCGATGAGGCCACTTTTATGAATTCAGGCCATGTAAATAGACATAATCTGCATTATTGGGCCGTGGAAAACCCAAATTGGATGCGATGTGTTCCCTTTCAACATCGATGGTCTTTAAATGTTTGGTGTGGCCTAATAGGAGTGTGGTTATGTTACCACAAAACAGAGTCAGTTTATTTAATCGCGTGTTCAATGTACAATGAGACCGACAGACAAAGTACGTAGACACGAAGCGCGAGAAGTGTAAGAGGTACCAGAAGTAGATTTTCTGGATTTCCTCCTTTATATCCTGATCTTCGGAAAGGTAACGCCTTTCGGCGGAGCTATGCTTCGCGGGGGTAGGAAATCCCGCATCTGTTGTTTATGGTCACTGGCAAAGGTGGTCGCCAAATGTTTGGAAAAAAGGTCTTGTCGGGACCGCGCGTGCCGCGCGGTCGGACAGGCCCAGCGGTACTCGGCTGGCAACGTTTATGATGGGGTAGTTAAATTTTCTACACCCGTAAAGTCATTCGGAAATAAAATAATTTCTGCCATCCTGCAAAAGTCAGGGTAGGTTTTATTACCTTAGACCCTAACATCTGCAGGCGGTCAACTCTAACATCTTGCGATGCGAATCGCGTACCGCTACATCACCCCCTTGCCAGTGATAACGCTATATACAGTAAAAAAAATATATACAGTATTTACATGTATTCTTACAAACTATTATGCCTTATACCTATCGGTAAACCTAATGACTCGTCCATAACGAGTTTTAATCGGCGCAGACTGTTTTAAAATACCTTTCGTTTTTTTATTGGTATTTGGTTGATTGGCTGCGCTTGATGGTAGACTCGGAAGTGTAGTTTCAGTTTGTGATTCGGAACGTTCTATATCTATATGCGCTGGTTTGAGTCGATCGATTGATACGGTTCTTTCCTGTGATCCTATTATAATAGTAAAATGTTTATCATTTCGCTTAATGACTTTATATGGTCCGTCATACAACGGTTGTAATGATCGTTTTGTTGCATCATGTCTTAAAAATACATGTGAAGCTGTTTTCAGGTCTTTATGAATGAATGTATTAGATGAACCGTGTCGTGATGCTGGTCGTGGTCGGATATTCTGCATATTTCGTTTCAATTGGGTAACAAAGTCGGAACTTACGGTTTGTTCTTTATCGGACGTAAAAAAATTCTCCTGGTAATTTCAAACTAGAACCATACACCATCTCTGCTGGAGTTGCTTGAATATCGTCTTTATACGTGGAACGTATGCCTAGCAATACCAATGGAAGTATTTCAACCCAATTTTCTGTTTCGTGACATCGGATGGCTGATTTTAACTGTCTGTGCAATCTTTCCACCATACCATTAGCTGCGGGATGGAAAGCTGTAGTGTGGATATGATGTGAACCAAGGCATCGAGTTAACTCTTTAAAAAGTTGTGACTCGAATTGCCTTCCTTGGTCACTAGTAATAAAATTTGGAACTCCAAAACGTGATATCCAGCCATTCAAAAGAGTATTTGCTACTGTCTCGGCTGATATATCTTCCATAGGTATAGCTTCTGGCCAGCGAGTAAATCGATCTACGCAAGTGAAACAATATTTAAAACCTTGCGAACTCGGTAATGGACCAACAATATCGATATGTATGTGACTAAAACGTGCGCTGGGTACTGAAAAATTACCTACGGGTGACTTTGTGTGTCGTGTAATTTTATTTTTCTGGCATGGAATACATTCTTTGGACCACTTATTACAGTCTTTATTTACTGAAGGCCAGACGAAACGGTCGGTTATTAATTTTCGAGTTGACTTAATACTAGGGTGCGATAATCCATGTAAACTGTTAAAAATTCTTTTTCGCAGATCTTTCGGTACGTATGGGCGAATGCTAGAGGTGGAGATATCGCAAAAGACTTCTACGTCACCTTCACTGGTTGGAAAACGTATCTTCTTTAATTTAAGGGCTGTCTCAGACAGTAAGAGATTTCGAAGCTATTCATCTGCCTGTTGAGACAGAGCCATTTCTGTACGATTGACTACTTTGCTTATTTGTTCAACCCGTGATAGTGTATCAGCGACTATGTTATTTTTCTCGCTTACGTGCTGTATATCAGTTGAAAATTGTCCAATAAAATCAAGATAGCGGAATTGTCTAGGTGAAGCTTTTTCGGGGCGTTGTTTAAAAGCAAAGATTAATGGTTTATGATCAGTGAAAATAGTGAAAACATGGCCCTCTAATTGGTATCTGAATCTTTTGACCGCGGAGTAAACTGCTAAAAGTTCTCTGTCATATGCACTATACTTGCGTTGTGCAGATGACAGAGTTTTTGTAAAAAATGACAACGGTTGCCAGGTGCCATCTACCCATTGCTGAAGCGCCGCTCCCATTGCATAATCTGATGCATCTACACTGATGCAGAGTTTCGCACCAGGTAGTGGATGCGTTAGGAGGGTAGCTTCCGCAAGGGCTTCTTTTACCTGCTTGAAGGCTATTGTTGCTTCGGTTGACCATATAATTTCGGGATTACCGCGAGGAGGTGCACCTTTGAGTAAATCTGTTAAAGGAACCAGTAATCTAGCTGCATTTGGAATAAAACGACGGTAAAAATTTATCATTCCCAAAAATCTTCTTAATTCCTTTACGTTTTTAGGCTGTGGAAACTTTACAATTGAATCTACTTTTTCCGAGTTGGGACTTGTTCCTTCTGCGTTAATAGTGTAGCCCAAAAATTCTATGGTATCTTGACCAAATATGCATTTTGCAGGATTAATAACTGTTTGGCGTCGACCGAAGGTCGGAGTCGCCGGGGGGCCGGGACCACTCAGAAATGAGCGCGCGAGGAGGCAAGGAGAGACGGGAGAATTAAACCCTTGTCCTTCGGGAAAATGCACTTTATTTCAATCGGTTGTACGGCGCACGAGGTACGAGGCAATCGAGAGCGCGAGAGAGAACGCGCGCACGAGAATCGCGAGCCGGCGAACGTACGGAGATCTTGCGCGTGCAAACTTCTGCCGTCGGATCGCGAAGAGGAAATCTTGAGCGGCACGAAAAGCGTGCCGCCGCGAGACGGAGATCTTCTACGCGGACGCCGGAAATCTTGTCGCGAAACAGAGTGCACGTAACGCGGCGCGGGAGATAGCGAGAATACTGCTACCGAATGATGCGAAATCGCGAGAGTCTCAGAGCGCGAGAGATGAGAATCTCTACTTATCGAGACGAGAGCGGACAGACGAGCAAACGTGCTAGAGCGATACCTTGCGATTGATGAGCGTTCAGAACGTTAAGAGAGCGAGAAGGCATACGCAGGTGCCTTAAATAACAAAGACCGTCGAATGTGGAGCACCGTGATTGGAGCTCGCACATCGGACGATCCTTGTTTGTCTCAATTTGAAGGATTCAAGCTGTGAAATTCGTCCAATGAGAATTGAAACGGTTGCTACGCGGAGTCGAGCAACGGCGACACGCGCTCTTGCCGCGTGTTGACATACGCGACAAAACCGTATGAAAAAGCGGTAGCCAGTTCGACAATAGGCACCGAATTCCACAGCTTGGATCCTGAACATACCGCCCGCCTCGAAACACTAGTTTCGAAACGTAACGGGATCGCACGCTTATACATAGAATAGCGGGGGCGGTAGCGTTCCGACGGAACTTAAACGATAAGGGGACTGCGTGTTACAATACCCGCGACGCCAATCCCCGAGCTGCGCAAACGGCAGACCGCCCGCCGTGAGAGTCGGTAAACAGAATTCGAGATACGCAAACAATTTAAATTACAAAACGCAAGAGTAACGTGAAAACCGCCCGCCTTGCCGGAATGAAGGCGCGACGTTGAATTTACCGCGCGAGAGCAACGGTACACGGGACGCAAACGCAGGACGACTATCGGAACACGTTTCGTCTATGCCTCGGATTTGCACGCGACGGGCAGAGGAACCAACTTGACGATTGGGCGTTTAAAACACGCAGTGGCGGTTTTTATTGTCACTACGCGGGTGTGGTCGTCGTCGCCAGGGTGCAATTGCACGATTCGGCCGAGCTCCCACTTACACGGAGGGAGAGTCGGATTGCGTAGGAGGACTAGCTGTCCTATCGATAATGAGGGGCGCGGGCGACGCCACTTACCGCGCTGTTGGAGCGTGTTGAGGTAGTCATTTTGCCACAACTTCCAGAATCGTTCGGTAGTGTGGCGGACGAGTCGCCATCGCGAGAGACGGTTTTCCGTGAGGTCGAGCAGAGAAGGTTGTGGAGGGGTCGTGAGCGCAGACCCTATTAAAAAATGACCCGGCGTAAGCGGCTCGTAGTCGTCGAGAGTATCCGAAAGAGGGGCGATGGGTCGCGAATTAAGACACGCCTCGATCGCGCAGAGGAGCGTTGTGAACTCCTCGAAAGTCAGCGTTCGATCGCCGAGAACGCGACGAAGATGGTGTTTGACGCTTTTTACCCCGGCCTCCCATAATCCGCCGAAATGCGGCGCCGAAGGGGGGATGAAATGCCAAGCGACTCCATCGCTGGCGGTACGATTTTGAAAATCGGGGTCGCGAAGTGCAGCGCGGTAGGCCGAAACCAACTCCCGATTTGCTCCGACGAAGGTTGTTCCGTTGTCGGAATACATACGCTCTGGGAGACCTCGACGGGAACAGAAGCGAGTGTAAGCGTTTAAAAACGCAGAGGTGGAGTAGTCCGCGACTAGCTCCAGATGCACTGCCTTGGTGGACATACACACGAAGAGAGCGATGTATGCTTTCCGGGATGTGATACCGCGGCCAGCGGAGGCGCGGATTTGAATAGGACCAGCGTAGTCCAAACCGCAATGCGAAAAGGGTTTTTTCGCAGGGGACACCCTCGCTGCCGGGAGATCTCCCATGATCTGAATCGGTATCGCAGCTCGTTCTCGGACGCATCGGACACATGCGTGAATCACGGCTTTTACCTGACTCCTTCCCCGGAGAAGCCAGTATTCTTGCCGAAGAATGTGTAAGGTGAGTTGCACGCCGGCATGCAGGGCGCGGGCGTGCGCTTGCTCGATAATGAGGCGAACCAACGGGTGTGGCGACAATAAAATGGGGTGCTTTGATTGATGCGGAAGGGGGGAATTTCGCAGACGACCTCCCACGCGAAGAAGTCCGGTCTCGTCGAGGAACGGGTGTAGCGACTCGATCGGGTCCTTTGGCGGTAGCGGTTCACCATTAGAAAGCGAGGAAATGGCTTTAGCGAACTGGCTCTCTTGGATGCGTCGCAACCAGAAGAGTTTGGCCGCGGTGCACTCGCTCGCTGAGAGGGCGCGTCCTGGATGTCGTTTGCGATTGTCGGAGCGACAGCTGCGAGAGTTTCGGACGAACCGTTGTATATAGGCCGTGACTCTTATTAATTTGGGCCAGCTCGAGAATCGGGAGTCTAAGTCCCACGCGGGAGCGGGGACCACGCTGTGATGCACGACCTTTGACTCGGACGAGTCCTCCAGAGTGAAGTGTCGCGGTTGAGTTGGCCATTCCGAGAGATCGTAAGGAAGCCAGGCGGGGCCCTTCCACCAGAGGTGATAACGAAGCAGTTCGTCGGAGAGAAGTCCGCGCGACGCACAGTCAGCGGGATTGTCCGCGGTAGGAACGTGCCGCCAAATAGCGTGGGGAAGACGAGTTTGTACGTCAGCGACGCGATTAGCGACGAACGTCTTCCATTTTGACGGATGAGACTGCAACCACGCGAGTGCCACGGTAGAATCGGTCCAACAATAGCACGGAGCGTCGCGAAGGTCAAGGGCGGACGAAACGAAATTCATTAAACGTGCTAGAAGGACTGCGGCTTGCAACTCAAGGCGGGGAATGGTCAATGGAGTCAAGGGGGCGACCTTTGACTTGCCCGCGAGTAGAGAGACGGTAATAGTTCCGCTAGAGGAGATACAACGGGCGAAAACAACAGCGGCGTATGCGACTGTCGACGCATCCGCGAAGCCGTGAAGTTCAATCCGCGAGGCCTCTGAAATGCATCCGATCCATCGGGAAATCTGAAGACCGTTCAGGACTGGAAGGCGAGAATGAATAGATTTCCACTGCTCGAGAGACTGCGGCGGGATTTGGTCGTCCCAACCGATGCGGAGGCGCCACAATCCTTGTATAAAAATCTTGGCGCTGATTATCGCGGGAGTGACCCATCCCAAAGGATCGTATAGCTTCGCGATAGTCGAAAGAATGGCTCGTTTGGTGGACGGTAGCGACTCGGCTAAACTAACCTTGAATTGAAAGGAGTCGCGAGAGGGGTTCCAACTTATCCCGAGGATTTTGACTCGATCGTCGGGAGCGAGGTTTTTGGAACATGCCAAACCGTGGTCTTCCGGATCAATATCGGCAAGAAAATCGACCGAATTGCTCGCCCACTTACGTAGCTTCATGTGACCACGTTGGAGAAGCTGGATTAATTGATCCCGGGAATGGCGAATAGCCAAAAGGTCGTTGCCGCCGAAGAGGACATCGTCGACGTAAATGTGTGAGCGAAGGACCGGTACCGCGAGCGGGAACTGGCCCCCGTCATCTTCGATGAGTTGTTGCAGAACGCGGAGAGCCAGGAATGGAGCACAGGTCATGCCATACGTGACGGTCAGCAATTGGAAAGCCTGCGTATCCTTGGAGGAAATGGGCCTCCAGAGGATTCTCTGATAATCGACATCGCTTTCGTCGACCAGAATCTGGCGGTACATTTTTGCAATGTCCGCCGTGTAGACGAAACGAAAGGTTCTCCACCGAAGAATTACGGTAGAAAGATCGAGCTGAAGCTTTGGGCCTGGGAGCAGGTGGTCATTCAGCGTGGATCCGTTCGACGTTACACTGGATGCGTTAAAGACAACGCGAAGGTGAGTCGTGACACTGTCGGCACGTAACACGGGATGGTGCGGAATGTACACGCACTGAGAGGTCGAAGGCGAAATGGGAACGCGACGCATGTGTCCGAGAGCCTCATATTCTCGGAGAAACTCCTCATACTCCTCGGTCAGAGATGGTTGTAGGAGAAGTTTACGAGATATGGATTGCAGAACCTTTTCTGCGGCAGACCGAGAGTGACCGACTTCAATCGGAGGACCGGTACGGAACGGAAGACGGACTATGTATTGCCCGTCGGGGGCTCGCGATGTGTGCGTTTGGAAGTGCCGCTCGCACTGTTCTTCCTCTTGGGTGTGGGGGGTGGTCGAAGGAATTTCCTCAATCTCCCAAAATCGGCGCAGCTCGTTCGACAGAGTGTCCTGGTGGATGCAGTGATGCATCGAGATGCTGGAGCCCGAGCGAGGTTGTGGGCTCGATCCGCGTGCGACGGAGAGATCGCGCGAGTGCGACGTGATAGGGCCAGAGATGACCCAACCGAAAATGGTTTTCTGGGCAATGGGTTGCCCGCTTGACCCTTTGCGCAGACCGTCCAGGATTATACTGGGGTAAATGTCTGCGCCGAGAATGAGATGAATCGCGGCCGAGCTCGAGGGATCAGCATCGGCCCAATTCAAATCTGCTAAATGCTCGAGGGATCGAACATTGTGAATGCGCTTCGGCATGTATGTCGAGAGAGACGTCAGGACGAGAGTTGTGGTCACGATCGAAGGAGACGCGGAATCGCGAGGAGCAACGTGGAGGCGCACGGCGTGGCGCACGGTGCCGGCGTGGACTCCGCCGACGGCGGATATGGATGTCGCAACGCGGGTTCGTTTTGCACGCAAGAGGTGCACCATGGCCTCGGTGACGAAGCTGGTCTCGGAACCTTGGTCAATCAGGGCTCGGACAGTGACGCAGCGGCCTGACGGGACACGGAGTTGCACCCACGCGGTGGCCAGTAGAATTCCGGAGCGCGGAGCCGCGAGGGTGGAGGCGAGGTGCGAATTGACCTCGGAGGACGGCACTGGTGGAGTAGAGGGCTCCGAATTTGGCGGAGCTGGAGGAGGCACGTCTTCGTGCAAGAGCGAGTGGTGCCGCTTGTTGCACACGCGACACGTATTCTTGCTGTTACATTCTCGGAGGGAATGACTGCTGCTCAAACAGTTAAAACAACGTGAAAAGCGTTTAGCGAGCTCACGACGGCCGCTGGAGTTTCGTGCCAGGAAGGTGGGGCAAGCACTGAAATTATGTGATGCTCGACAGACTGGGCACGGAGTACGCGAATTCGTGGAGGGCTTGGAAGCGGTCGCAGAATGGACTCGCGAGGAAATAGACGCGAGGCGAGACGATGCGTCGGGACGCGCGGCGGGCGTGGAATTGGAAGAAATCGCGAACTCTTCTAAACCGCGAGAGCGAGAACCGATAAATGACATCAAGGTGTCGAAAGAGGGCGGAGTCACGTCGTCGCCGATTTTCAATTACCACGCCTTCCGCGTCGGAGTGTCCAGCTTTTGGGACACCTGATGGACGAGAATGTCGTTCCACAATTCTTCTGGCTTCCGCCCGAGCCTTTTTAAAGAGTCGACAATAAAACAGACCCGATCGCAGAGAGTCTGGAGGTCTGCTGCCGATTCGCGAGAGAGCGCGGGAAGGTTCTGCAGCGACGAGAGATGAGCGGTGATTATACGCCGCGGATTATCGTACCGCGCCGAGAGCGTCTTCCACGCAATTTGGAAATTATCCGCGGTTACCGAAAGGTTTCCGATGCAGTCGAGGGCGCGACCCGTTAACGCGGAAACCAAATAATGCAGTCGGGTTACGTCATGCAACTTAGGGTTTTGAATAATAAGCGCGGAAAATTTGTCGCGGAACGCTTCCCAATCTTCGTATTTACCCTCGAACTGCGGTACATTGATTCGGGGTAGCTGTATATCGGGAACCGACGGACACGCTTGTCCGTCGCTCGGTGAATTTGACGGACTCACGGTATCGCTGTTCAGGGCGTCCAGCTGTGTCGTCATGAACGAGAGAGAGTTGAGGTAGACTTCCTCCGTGTGGGCGAAAGAGTCCTCCTTGAAGTAGAGGTTCTTCGCTCGTTCCTCCGCCGGGATGATAGAGAGGAGTCGCGCGTACCCGTGCTCGAACTTCCTCCACAGATCTTGAAGGTGGACAATCCGGGTCCTCAAGACGGATTTGGTCCAGTTGCTCGTCCCCAGTTTTTTTAAATTTTGAAGGGAACGTCCTATCGCTTGCTGCATCAACAGCTGGGTTTCGACCGTTTCTGCCATGATCGGCGAGGTTTTACACTCCCGCACTTGCCTGCGCTTCACGATCCGGCTCGAAGGACCAAAATGTTTGGCGTCGACCGAAGGTCGGAGTCGCCGGGGGGCCGGGACCACTCAGAAATGAGCGCGCGAGGAGGCAAGGAGAGACGGGAGAATTAAACCCTTGTCCTTCGGGAAAATGCACTTTATTTCAATCGGTTGTACGGCGCACGAGGTGCGAGGCACTCGAGGGCGCGAGAGAGAACGCGCGCACGAGAATCGCGAGCCGGCGAACGTACGGAGATCTTGCGCGTGCAAACTTCTGCCGTCGGATCGCGAAGAGGAAATCTTGAGCGGCACGAAAAGCGTGCCGCCGCGAGACGGAGATCTTCTACGCGGACGCCGGAAATCTTGTCGCGAAACAGAGTGCACGTAACGCGGCGCGGGAGATCGCGAGAATACTGCTCCCGAATGATGCGAAATCGCGAGAGTCTCAGAGCGCGAGAAATGAGAATCTCTACTTATCGAGACGAGAGCGGACAGACGAGCAAACGTGCTAGAGCGATACCTTGCGATTGATGAGCGTTCAGAACGTTAAGAGAGCGAGAAGGCATACGCAGGTGCCTTAAATAACAAAGACCGTCGAATGTGGAGCACCGTGATTGGAGCTCGCACATCGGACGATCCTTGTTTGTCTCAATTTGAAGGATTCAAGCTGTGAAATTCGGCCAATGAGAATTGAAACGGTTGCTACGCGGTGTCGAGCAACGGCGACACGCGCTCTTGCCGCGTGTTGACATACGCGACAAAAACCGTATGAAATAGCGGTCGCCAGTTCGACAATAGGCACCGAATTCCACAGCTTGAATCCTGAACATAGTCAAAAACCCGAGTATACCTCAGCTGACGATCACATGTTGACCTGCGAACCGTTAGCCTACCGAAATTTATAGTTTTATAGCCGTAGCCGCCTGTAACCAAATGTACCTTCCACTCCCACTCTTCCTAATTTTCCACCACTTCCAACACCTTCCAAAACACATCCTTCAACCAATCATAGACAACTTCCTAAGACCACACCCACATCCGAGCCTTCTTTATTTTAAAATATTGTAACAAGATTAGAACTGTCTGATACACCAAACTGTCTAGTACACCGAGTTGTCTAGAACTATCGAGAACCGAATTCCTTCAAGCACCGAGCTGCTTAGAAGTTACCGAAGGCAAGCCGAGTCTTGCATTTTAGAAATAAAGACTAGTTCTCCGGAGTTTGAAGTTACACTCATTCGCCGTTAAACCTTACCCAGTCGCGAGCCGATTCTCCCCAATTCCGGGATCGACGCGACACCACAAGTAGTAAACGAAATCAAAAGGTTATCAGCGTTTATAAATTGGAATTATTCATCATTGAGGATAAGAAAAACTTATTTACGCGATAGACGCAATTATAAATAAATATAAAACCATGGCTGTTCGACAGGGAAAGAGATTTTACTGTACATCATATGTTCCAATATTAGCAATGAAACTATTAGAAGAGCCAGAGAATCATTTATTTTTCGTATACAACAATGTATTGCAAACAATGGTTATCATTTCGAACATTTATTGAAATAGATTAGTTCAAACAAACCAATTAGAGTAGTAAATTAATCACTTATGATACCTGTAATGCTTTTTGTACTTTTCATACCAAGGTCATACGAAGGTCATTGTATAATATGTCATGGAAGAGGTCTTCACCACCGACGAGATATACAGGGTGAGTCACCAAACGTTAGCACCTCAAATATCTTTGTTGTTTCTAAAGATATGTTACGAGCCAGGGCTATGAGCGACGCGAGAGGCCGGCGAGGGGATTTTTACCCCAGGAATATGGTTTCAATTGTTAGTTAGGTACGCGGACGCACCCGATACGAAATCGAGGAGCCGCTAGGATAGTTGACGTCGAGGACGCACCTGATGCAAAATCAGGGAACCTCTGGGAGGTTGGTGTCAAACGCAGACGCACCCGATGCGAAATCGAGGAGCTACTAGGAGGATGAAACTTCGTGCACGCACCCGATGCGTAATCGGGGAGTCACTAGGGAACACGCGGCGAACCCGATACGAAAGGAGGTTGTATAAGAGCGCGGACGCACCTGATGCGAAATCAGGGAGCTGCTAGGATACGGAAGAACCCAATGCGAAATCGGGGATCCGCTAGGATGGTATAATTTCGTGGACGCACTCAATGCGAAATCGAGGAGCCACTAGGTTGGAGAAATCTTTGTTGAATTGAATTTAAGTATTAGTAAGCCTCGTAACTTCTATATAATTTAATTGATACAATCCGAGCGGTTAGATTGTATCGTGTGGGAACGTTCAATTATTATATTAGGATTTTAGGCAATAATTAAGGGTACGCGAGTTAACAAACAAGACAATTTATTCTGAATTGAAATTATTACAAGTGTTGTTGTTTGTGTCGCGAATGAATGTAATAAATGTACAATTAGAGGAATTGTTTACCTATGTTGCACGGTGTTGACGCACTGGCAATGCGGGGTTAGATGGCGATTGTTGAATGCCAATTAGAATATATACCGAACTAACGGAATCTATAAGGTTATGAATTGATTCGAAAGGGACTTTAACCCGATCGCACTAGACTTGACGCGACGTGACTGCACGAGTACTGAACCGCGTCTGAATCTTAACTGAACCGCTTCTCGACTAACCGAAGAGGATGAAAACGAATGGGTTTATATACCTTGAAAATGAAAGAGGTACTCTGTTTAAGATTTGATGTCGCGTAGGGTCACAGTCACATTTTTTGTCACTTCTAATGAAAAGCAGGCCTCAGTTAGATTTTCGTTAAAAGGGGTTAATGAAGGTTATCCGGGCTATTTCCTATCAGAATATTGATTAACGGATGCCAGAAGGGAGTGTCTAGAGATTTTGGTATAAAGAAGGCATACAGTATCTTTCGTTAATAAAAGGGGCCTGTTGGGACGCTTTTCGTTCTCAGAAAAGAGATTAGAAATTCTAATCGAAATAAACGTGGAGAACGTCTCCATACGTAACAGATACGTAAAATATGGTAAGGACAAAGTTGAATGGTACAATGGGGCTGACACGATGCAAAAAAATTTTGTTTTTATGTAATTTTTTTGGAGATATCAAGGTCACCTTGACTTTTTTAAATGGAACCACCCTTTTTTAAACACCTACAATGATAGTCTCTTTCATTAGGAATTCAGTGACTATAATTAGTCCAAGGTCATTCAAGGTCAAGGACAGAGAAGCGTATAAAACTAAAATATGGAAGCAGAATACGTTTATCACGGTTGAGACTTGTTGGAAATAGTAAACATACTATGGACAATGAAATTAATATTTTAGCAGCTATAGCTGTCAATCCTCACGTGAGTACGAGAAAAATTGCCCGGGAAGCAGGTATAAGTCAAAGTAGCGTAATACGAATTCTGGCCCGACATAAATTTCATCCGTTTCACATATCGCTCCATCAAGAATTGCACGGGAATGATTTTCAAAATAGAATTAACTTTTGTCAATGGGGATTTCTTCAAAATCATTCATTTTTTTCTAATGTCTTGTTTACGGGCGAAGCAACATTTACTAATCATGGCTCAATTAATCTACGGAACACCCATTATTGGTCTGTGGATAATCCGCACTGGCTGCGAGAAATTGATCATCAAAGACAATGGAGCGTAAACGTGTGGTGTGGTATTTTGAACGACAAAGTAATTGGACCATATTTCGTTAACGGAATGATGACGGGACAGAAATACGCTCAATTTTTGCAAGAAGATCTGCCAATTTTGTTAGAAGATGTCCCTTTACAAAATCGCTACGATATGTGGTACCAACATGACGGTTGTCCTGCTCATTATGCACGAGTAGCAAGAGAAACGTTGGATTCTCGATATCCAAACCGATGGATTGGACGAGGCGGAACAGTTTCATGGCCAGTACGTTCGCCTGATTTAAATCCACTGGATTTCTTTTTATGGGGTCTGCTAAAAGAGACCGTATACACGGATGCTCCAACAACAGTTGAAGATATGCGTCAGCGTATCATCACAGCATGTACGAATATCACGTCGGATATACTTATCAGAGCGCAACATTCCTTCAGAGCTCGTTTACAACAATGTATCGACGCAGACGGCCATCATTTCGAACATTTATAAAATACAGGTATTCTGCTTCCATATTTTAGTTTTATACGTTTTTTCTGTCCTTGACCTTGAATGACCTTGGACTAATTATAGTCACTGAATTCCTAATGAAAGGGACTATCATTGTAGGTGTTTAAAAAAGGGTGGTTCCATTTAAAAAAGTCAAGGTGACCTTGATATCTCCAAAAAAATGACATAAAAACAAAATTTTTTTTGCATCGTGTCAGCCCCATTGTACCATTCAACTTTGTCCGTACCATATTTTACGTATCTTTAGAAACAACAAAGATATTTAAGGTGTTAACGTTTGGTGACTCACCCTGTTGTAACCGTTCATTCCTTACTCGACTGCGTTAATTCGATTTTATCCCTGTCTCGACGACTCAAGGGTTATCTATACTATGACACGGGGGCCGGTTACTACCCCCAATTCCCTACGCGTGTCAATTCGTGAAGGAGATGGATTCGTGCCTCCAGGCACTGGAAAGCGGCGAGGTTTGGACGAGACAAATAAAGCTTGTAGACAAATTTCTGGTAAAAGGGCAGTATATTCTTGGAAGAACTATTTATACTTTTCGAAGAGCGATTTCTCCGATATGCTCGAAAACGAGCTATTTGTTTACAGGACAGCCCGTGATCCTTCCCGACGTACAGGGCAATAAATTCCTTTATGATGACGCGCTGAATACCGCGTATCGGTAATCCGCACCGAATTCTCGTAACACGTAAACACGCAGTGTATACCGTGTTACGACGCACGCAGTTCGCTCGCTTTGTCTCTACACCTGGTTTTTCAATGAACGATTTTAACGATTTGAATGTGGATCGCGCCTCGCGATATGCGAATTCGTGACCTGTCTAACCAACCGTGCACCCGGCCGCAAATACGTACGAGTAGTCCGGTTGGAGACACACACTAAAAATCCCTGGCACTCCACGCAACCAAGAAGTTTACTCTTCAGAACGATACGTGGCCTCCGAGCAATCTCCGTATAGGTAGCGGCAGAATGACAAGGATCGTGCACAGTCCGCTCGCTCTAAACCGACCCGTGTGCCCGACGCAATGACGGTTGAACGACTCGTTTCGACCTCGTAACCGATCGAAGGCGAACCTGTCAGACCACCCAAGTATCTGGCCGAATTCTCGTACAAATGGCCCAAGTGGAGACACACACTAAAAACCCCTGGCACTCCACGCGACCAAGAAGTTTACTCTTCAGCACGATACGTGGCCTCCGAGCAATCTCCGTAAAGGTAGCGGCAGTATATCAGTGATCGTGCAGGGTTTGGTCGTATCGATTCGACCCGAAGGGAAATTGTGAGTTCGTTCGAACAATCCGTATGCGTAGTACGCACTGCGCGATTGTGGACTTTTCAGACCATCCATGCACTCGTCCGAATACTCGTATGAGTGGTATGGATAGAGACGCACACCAAGCTGTCGGTCACGTCACGCTACCAAGGACTATGCTCTTCAGCACGATACATGGCCTCCGAACGTATTCCTTGTTGATAGCGGCAGAATGATCACGACCGTGCGAATCCTACCGGAGCAGTTATGGGCATTTCGAACGAGAATCACGAAATTTACGATGACGAAGTGTCCACTCAGTACCACGATTACGACGAACGATTTACCAATTCTAAATAATCTGTGACAACTCCGCGATCGCGGCCACAGAACACAAACTGCGTCTTAATCGTCGGCAATGCCACGGCGCAGTTTGCACCTGTGACTCCTCGGTGTGAGGCGCTTACGCGTCGAGGATAGAACAGTCGGTTTGTCTGTTCTATCGGGTCGGTTTGACCCCTCGATCGCGTACCGTGTTTCGCCGACGGGACACTTCGCAAACCCGTGCGGCTGGAACCGCTTCCAGATGTAGAGTGATCTATCTGCGACACGCATCGACCTCCTTCGATTGGTATCGAGTGGGGATCGATGCGTGCGCATTGCGACAAGTGTCGCGATATCTCGCGGTCCTTTTCTCCGTCAGGACTCGCGGGTTACGTCACCGAGTGTTATGGTAGGGTTGACATCGACGTTCGATATATGGGGTGTATCGATATGTAACCTGCACGGTTACACTGTATATAAAACACACTGTCTCAAAGTGGGTGCCAGGTAACGGCCCCAATGTCGAGATACTCCGGTTGTGGAACTAAGAACGTGGAACTCTCACTGGTCTCAAATACCAACATCGCTAAACATGCCGCGCTCGCTATCTAAATAGAACATTTGCTCGTGAATTACGGAAGAAACGTCAGTGACATAGGCAATAAGTAAACGTATAATGCGTAGAATGAAAATAATTATTTTTTATTGTATAATTTCATTACACTCTTATTGCCTTCTTATTTTCCATATTGTTCACCATTGTAATCATTATTTTATAATCGATAGTTTGTAGGTGTTGTTACGAGCCAGGGCAGCGAGCAACACGAGAGGCCGGCGAGGGGTTGTTACCCCAGGAATATGGTTTCAATTTGTTAGTTAGGTACGCGGACGCACCCAATGCGAGGTCGGGGAGCCGCTAGGATAGTTGACGTCGAGGACGCACTTGATGCGAAATCAGGGAACCTCTGGGAGGTTGGAGTCAAACGCAGACGCACCCGATGCGAAACCGAGGAGCTACTAGGAGGATGAAACTTCGTGAACGCACCCAATGCGTTATCGGGGAGTCACTAGGAGAGACACGCGGCGAACCCGATTTAAAAGGAAGGTGGATAACACGCAGACGCACCTGATGCGAGACCAGGGAGCTGCTAGGATACGGAAGAACCCAATGCGAAATCAGGGATCCGCTAGGATGGTATAGTTTTCGTGGACGCACCCGATGCAAAACCGGGGAGCCACTAGGTTGGAGAAATATTCGTTGAATTGAATCTAAGATTAGTAAGCCTCGTAACTTATATATAACTTAATTGATACAATCCGAGCGGTAAGATTGTATCATGTGGGAACGTTCAATTATTAGATTAGGATATCAGGCAATAATTAAAGGTTGTAGATTACGCGAGTTAACAAACAAGACAAATATATTCTGATTTGGAATCGTTACAAGTATAATTGTTTGTGTCGCGAGTGGATGTAGTAAGTGTACAATTAGAGAAATTGTTACCTAATGATGCACGGTGTTGACGCACTGGCAATGCGGGGTTAGATAGCGATTGTTGAATGCCAAATAGAATATATACCGAACTAACGGAATCTATAAGGTTACGTTTGATTCGAAAGGGACTTTAACCCGATCTCACTAGACTTGACGCGACGTGACTGCACGAGTACTGAACCGCGTCTGAATCTTGACTGAACCGCTTGTCGACTAACCGAAGAGGATGAAAATGCATGGGTTTATATACCCTAAAAATGAGAGGGGAATGTATCTGTTTTATTTTACGGTCGCATACTCGTATTTGTCGTTTCAAGTGAATTTAAGGTTTGCAGCTGGATCTTTTGTTTATAGGGGTAAAACGAAGGGTTAGCCAGGATGTTTCCTATCAAAGACTATCTTGACAAAACATTCCAGAAGGGGATGTTTTGAAGATTTCCATATTAGGAAATCGTACGGTGCTGTTACTGAATCATGCTTCGTGCCAGCTGCGTCCAGCCGGAGTACAATCATTAAACAAGGGGCCTGTTGGGACGCTTTTCGTTCTCAGAAAAGAGATTAGAACTTCTAATCGAAATGAACGTGGAGAAACGTCTCCATACGTAACAGTGTTATTAATTAATTTGGAACTTATTGCAATATTTATAAAATAATGATTATTCAACAAAATGTATTCTGTAGTAGTTATAGAATAAAAAAAAAAGAATAAATACAATATTCAAGTAACGACAAAATTCAATCATTCTTATTGTGATCCGTAGTAAAAAACAGAAAATGAAATTTTTTCCTTATTTAACCGATAATCCCACTTCTAATGCTCGACTGCATTGACTGCAATTATTCAAGTAGAGGTAGTAACGAAATAAAAGTGTTAAGTAATGAAACTAACTTTCGACGGATCTTATCCATGTAATGCTATTTGGCGGCAGTATTATTGCTATTTGTACAAACGCACAGATACACAGATTCTTATATCTTGCAATGCACGTTGTTTTTTCTCCGTCAACCGATTTCGATGAAATTTTCAGTTTGTGTACCACTAACATAAAGGTAAAGACACATATTTTAAATTTTTATTGCGAATTTAAATAAAAAAGTTTTGAAAAGTGTCTGTCATTTTAAGTTTTAATTACAATTGTATTGTTTGCTATTTTTTAAACCTTATAGTATTGTTTCTTTACATTGTAACGGTACACGTCTCGTACGGGGTGCGTAGCGAGACGGGTAAGCCCTCCCCGGATTGGCTCAGCGGCCAGGGTTCTTTGGGGAGGGGGGTGAACAGGTAACTAAATGAAACACCCGGTTCAGGTAAAATAACTAAACAATATTTATTATACTCGCGGTAACTTTGCCGGTTTCTGGATTACCGGTAGACCCGGCCCGGGTCGGTCCGGTGATCTGGCCCGTCTCTCGACCGGTCTGGTGCAAAGAAAAGAAACAAATGTACGGTGGACGCTCGATGCGTAACGGCTGCTTAAATCTATGTCCCTTGAACCCTTAACCTAATTAATAACCTAATTACTGACCCCTAACCGAACGATCGGATTCCTACAACTAATTAATGCTACGCGGGAGCGGCGGGGCTCCGTATCGGCGGATGCGGTGTGAACCTTGCGGCGGTTCCTCGGATTTCGCGGCGGGCGCCGTCCGCCGGCGGACGGCGGCAGAAAACGGAGCAATACGGTACGGTACGCGGTACGGCGGCGCGGAGAGCGCGGAGCGAGCCGGGCTCGCTTAGTGTCGGCGCGGCGATCGGGTGTTCTCGGCGCGGACCCGAATCCTCACGATTCCCGTTGGCGCGGTCGCCTCGGCGAGGTGATCGGAATTGGCCGCGGCCCAGCTCGTGGTGGTGGATCGGCGACGTTTCCTACGTCGGCTGGGCGCGCGGGGCGCGGAGAGGATTCGCGGAACGCTCCGTTCGTCGTCCCCGTGCGGCCGCGGCTCGGCCGTGATCGACCGCCTCCCAGAACCTACTCGCGGTACCGGTTTTGGCGTAGGGACGTAGACCCACGTACGCCTCGGCCGATCCCGGCGCTTCGGCGTGTTCGTCCGGTAGTATACCGAGGCTCGCACGATTCTGCGCGGCTGCGAGAGGACCTGGGCTCGGGTGTTCGCCAGACAGCTGCTCCAGACCAACTCCGCTCTCGTGTGGTTTCGTCGCGATCTTTATAGCCCGAGCGCGGACCTCGTGTGCTCGTTCGCGAATCTTCGGCACACGTCGATTGGTCCGCGCACGGGCCGGATTCGCGGTTTGGCACGCGGCTGGGTCTCGCCGCTGATTGGCGCGGGCCTGGTCGGAAACTCGACGGCAACGACACGTACGTGTCTCGTTGCAACATTTTATATTTTTTATATTTTATAAGCAATAAACTTTATGTATAATCATTAATTGTATTGTTAAATTTTATTTTCTGTGAGTAATTGTCAATACATATACATTAGTAACCACATATAGACTTTTGCCCGAAATTCGGCTATTTGTCCGCACTGTCCAACGCGGCGAAAACCAAGCAGTCGAACTCGAGGCGAGAAGGACTCGCCGCGTCTCTTTCTTTTTATATGCTGTCCTTCTTTGCGTCCGAAATTTCCGTCGTTCATTACACAAGTAAATATCATCCGAATTTTGTCATATTTGGTACCGTTTTCCTTAGAAAAATGCCACGAGTATGTTGGTGAAAGTCCGATAGAAAAATAATTAATAATGAAAAAGTTTATTTTTTTATGTAAAGGCCTGAGCTCACTCCAGTCTTTCATCTTTTCCGAATGGTTCGACTCTCCGCGGCTTTCTTTCCTATACGTTGTCCTTCTTCGCGTCCGAAACTTCAATCGTTCATTACACAAGTAAATATCATCGGAATTATATCATATTTGGTTTCATTTTAATCAGAAAAATGCCACGAATATGTTGGTAAAAGTTTCATAAAAAAATAACCAAAAATAAAGAAGTTTTGTAATTGGATTAGCAGTGGTCTTCTGGTCTCACACCGATATAGCCAACAATGTGTGGCCCACTCCTCGGCGACGACGGTTCTCGAGTTTCGCTGGCCGCTTCTCCGTGCAACATTATATCGGAGACGGATATTCTCTACGTTTGAATGCCAGTGATTTTGGTGTGCCATAGGTTTCTTATGGCAGAGTTGGGAAAAATATTTATCTAAATAAAAATTTCGAATAACGAATAAAAGATAAAAAAATTTTTATTCGTTATTCGAAGGTTCGAATAAAAAAAGTATCTTTATTCGACGAGTATCGAATAAATAATTTTATCCGACGAAAAAAGATAATTTTTTTTATTCGAAGAGGATTTATTCGAACTTCGAATAATTTTTTCATCTTTTATCTGTATCTTTTATTCGAAGGCTTCGAATAAATCTTCGAATAACTTTTGCCGAGCGGCGAGCTTCAAAGACCCAGCGACGACAGACGACATACAATGTAAGCGGATAGAGAATCGCGCACGAATGAAAGTTCAAACTTTTAGATTTTTCAATATACCTTCATAAAATTGTAACGAGTTAATTGATGGGATTTTCCTGATGAAAATGAGTTCTAATTCGAGTGTAATCGAACAATTTTCCTTGATACGTAATGTTACGATAAAAATTACAATCTCATTGAAGATAGTCCAAATGATGTCGTGTTTGGACTCATTTTCATCAGGGAAATCCCATCAATTCACTCGTTACAATTTCATGAAGATATATTGAAAAATCTAAAAGTTTAAATTTTCATTTGTGCGCGATTCTTCATCTGCTTACATTGTATGCCGTTTGTCAGTCGCCTGGGTCTTCGACGTTCGACGCTCGTCGGGTATCGTCGAACCTCGTCGCCGTTTATTCGTCGAGCTGGCCAAAGTTATCCGAAGATTTATTCGAAGCATTCGGATAAATCTACGAATAAAAATACTAGATACAGTAAAATTTGTACCGTGTTTAGTGTCATTTTAATCAGAAGAATGTCACGAATTAGTCGGTGCAAGTTCCATAAACAAATAATGAAAAATAAAGAAGTTTTGCAATTGGATTGGTAGTTGTTTCACATCGATACTTCGTGACTCTTCGAGCTCGGAACGTCAAAGACCAGCGACCGACCAACAACCTAAAATGTAAACAGATGGAGAATCGAGCATTACTGGCAATTTAAACTTTTATATTTTTAATCAGAATAATATTGTTAATATAAATAAGTTGTCGAGCTTATTCCGATGAAAATGAGTCCAAACACGACATCATTTGGATTATCTTCAATGAGATTCTAATTTTTATAGATTTTGCATAAGAGATAAAAATAATTAATAAAACAAAAAATCTGACTGCGAAAAGAATTATTAATAATTTATACTTTCTATTTCTATTTTATTTTTCGTTTTATTTATTATCAATATTTTATTTAATAAATTAGTTTTTTGTTTCTTATCTTTTCAGTTCTTTTCGCAGTCGGGTTTTTTGTTTTTTTATAATATTTCTTATTTTTGCGGTCAGGTTTTTTTTTGTTTGCTGTCTACATTGAAACAATTATCATGCCGTGATTGTTTATACCTTTCATTTCCACGACGGAAAATAATACTCTTCGTATGAAAATTCAAATCAATTATATTGATGTGTTACCATTTGTTAACAATATATACTGTGACGTTGCACAAATCACGTCGCCCCTTTGGCGCCCCAAACAACCGAACGAAGGGGCCGGACTGCCCGAAAACAACGTTATCGCGCATACAACCACGGCTCGATAGGTTAGGAAGCGCTCCCCGAGGAACTCCCGAATCATCGGGAAACTCGCATTTTCACACCTTTCGCGCGCGCCGAGCCCGGCAAGTTTCAGGTAGGCGAACGGCACCCCGGTATCCAGCCGACCTGAGGAAAGGGCACAGCGCTCCGCGGGACCACCTACGCCAAACCATGGCCAATACGAAAATCCGGTGCACCGGTAATGTCGAGGAATGGGCGACGCCACACACGGGCCAGACAACCCGGAGGTCACGAAGCGGGACGAAGGCCCCTGTCGACCAACCGACAACACATTTCGCGGTCCTGCCGCCACCTCACCTAGCCATTTGCAAAGGGCCTCGGCGAGGGTGGTGTAGGCGTCCCCCCTCCTCCATACCGGGGGAGATCGCGGATCTGCCCCGTGTCCGAATTTTGGGATGATTTTCGCGTAAGGTCTGGGGCCCAAGGACCCGACGTAGGCACGATCCTGCGGGTTACGAATTTCGCGCCAGTCGCGCGCCCTATTAGAGGAAAAGCCGGACTAGGGCGCGGAGTGGGGATACGGGGACCCTGTCGTAACGCGAACGGACCCGGAGGAATTACTGTCGCGGTGACTTCCGTACCGAGTCGCACCCGGAAAATACCGAACCAGCGCAGACCGCCGTGTAGTTTGTAATACCGCATTAGTAATACCGATTGCCGTAAACGCGAAGTGCGTGCACTCTACTACCGAGCTGCAGCAGTCTCAGGATCTCGATCGCGTCACGAGTCGAGCGTAGAAAACCGGAGACCATCCCGAGCGAGACGGGAAGAACCGCGACCGAAGGCGGAATTATATCGAGAGGAACGGTGAGTCCCCTAAGGGACCGTATTCGTTTGTTTTTCGCGAGTTGGTTCGCCAGGCTCTCTCGGGAACCGACGAGGTCGGCCGACGACGATTCCGTGCCCTCGCGGCAACGCGAGCTCGCGGATCGCCCGTCGGGCGCGTAATATCGCGTCTCGTTCCCCGAGTTTTCGCGTGCCGGGGCGCTTCTCGCCTCGGACATTCCGCTCGTACCGAATCCATCGGTACTTTGAGCCGCGGCACCGGGTTCCCGGAAAAATACCGTGCGGAAGTCTTCCTCGGAGGAGCTGCCGCCGTTAACGTTTGCAACCGTCCGTCCGTTACGTTACTTCTCGCGTTATTCCTATCGAGCCGTCGCGTAGCCTGTCGTGAAGTTTTCGCCGAGCGTTCGCCGTCCGTCGGAACCGAAACCGCGCCGCGACAGTCATACCGTAATCGCGCCGACCACCTGCGTGCCGCGAATCTCCCGCTTCGGCAATTCTCGTGCCGATCTGCCGCACCCCCGCGGCGTATTTTACCGATCGACAACAGCGCGTGCGAACCCTCCACCTTATCGCAAACTTTGTACGAAGAGCGCGGGCTCTCGGGTGCGGCCACGTGGCCGCGGCTTTGTAAGATCCGACGCCAATAAAATTGTAGAGCCCAGCCCGACTATCGATCTTTTCACCTGCGCGATCCGCCCGGCCGTGAGGGCTGTCCTCGCTCCCTTCCGTGTCCGAACCCCCGACCCTTTACGCGCCTCTCGACATTCTCGTGGTTCCCGAAGGCTCACCTCCCGCCCCCAGCTTCGGCTAAGGGCGGACTTCGTCCGCGTTTCGCGTGGAACCCTTCCGGTGCCTGGCGCCCGAGCTGCAGGCTCTTTTCGATTTCCGAGAACTTTCGGGAATCTGTTAGTACCGGGAGGACCGCGTATTCACGGCCGTACGCGGCCCGGCCTCTGAGCCCATAAATTCCCGGAGTGGACCCCGCCCCCGCCTTCCCACGCGGCGAGTGGAGGTCCACGTTACAATACAAAACATAATTTTAAACCTATCCATTTCTTCTGTACACTTACATATATATATTCGTGTTATATTTGTAGGAATCTTGGGAAATGGGGAGATTAATCTCTTTGAAACACTTTACTGAATATTAATATATTTAGAAGAAATAACGCTGACACGATTAACACTCTTTCTCGCAAGGCAGTCGCAACTCTACTCTCTCCGCTCTTACCGAACATCCACGCTTTATAGTCTTTCACCCCCTTGCATTCATCTCGCTTGCACTCTGTTTCTTGCATCCATCGCTTTCATTCTTAGAAATACACAAACTCTCCTATCACTTAGACCTAAACACTTTTCATTCACGCCTCTTCAGTCACTCGAGTTTTCCAAACATTCCGGCGCCGGAACGTTTCAACATGATCCGGTGGCCCGCACGCACGCACGCCCAATGAACCATTCATCCCACATATTCGTATAGAACGTTTAAAAAATTAAGATTTTTAAACAAGTTAACGAATATTCAAATGATCGTACAATTATTTACAATTGAAAATTCCATATTTTAAATTAAGAAGGAATAAGCCTCCAAATTTCGACAGATCCGAAAGTAACAAAAGAAACCGCTCGAACCAGCTCGAACGCTTTCCATGCGATCATCGACGGTGTTTGTATGAATATGATGCGGCAACATTGACCTTTTAAAAGCTGACAACGCAGTAAAATCTCTCTTCCTCGTCACACACCACTTGTGTTGCAACGTCAATCGAATTCCCTTTCTGATTCATAATACAATACGACGATAGCTCCATCTCGTGTTCATCAGTCAGCTACACAGTTGTAGGTAATACCATTTCTGTAAAGGAAACTGTATGGCAGATACCGACCACCGAATCTTGAAAAGTCACGTGACTATCCCGGGCCCTTAAAGAGAAGCAATTTTTGTGACGAAAAATACTGTCCTTAAGGGGGCCGGCACGGTTTGAAATCGGGGTGGTCCGTCGAACGGGACGGGCGCCCACCGCTCGTCGTCTGTGAGCGGGCGCCCACCGCTCGTCGTCGGTGAGCGGGCGACCTCCGTTGGGGGGGGGGGGTCTCCCTCCCGTCTGACGCAGGCGGTTGGCGGCGCCGTGTGGTCGGTTCCGGGGTCGGCGTCGGGATCGGCCTGGTCCAGGCCGGCTCGGCTGCAGCGGACGCGGCGGTCGGAGGTGTGTCCTCTGTCTGCGTCCCGGTTGTCCTGGTGGCGGGTTCGGGACGGCTGCCGTCGGCCGACCTCTCGGGGCTGGAACCGGTCGTGGGATCGGCTTCGGCGGTGGCGGCTCGGCTACGGACCAGACTGATGCGGCGATGCGGGGTTGCGACCCGGGGGTGGCCGGCTCCACGGCCCTCGCCAGGGCCTCCGGCGGGAGCGGGTCCGACCAGTGGGTTAGCCTGGCCACGCTGGCTTTGGTCCCGGCGCGGTCTGCCCGGCGCCTCCTCCTCGTCCGGCGGCGGGTCCTCTGGCTGACATCCGGCGGCGGGGGCGGTGTCGGGGCCCACCAGCCCGGGGTGCGTGGCGGCGTGGTCAGCCGTGGCGTCGGGGGGCGCTGACCCAGCCAGTAGGCCCGGGGGACCGGTTCGTCCGACGCGGACGACAGCGTCGTCGTCGAATCCCAATTCCGCAGTCGGGGGCCGCTTCGCGTCGCCGGTTCTCCGGCGTCCGGGCTGTCTAGCGGGGCTTGTTGGTCGCTGCGGCGGCAGCTTCCGTCCGGCATGGCATCCGCCGTCGACGCACCGGGGCGCTGCTCGGAGTCGTCGAAAAGAGCCGCAAGGCCCCAGCTGGAGTCCATTGCGGCTGGTTGTCCGGTCCCTGGGTTTCTCCCGCCTGTCACAAAAGTTAACGGGGGGAATTAGCTTCCGGAGGCGGCCTCTTCGCCTGGGAGCGGGGCTGGTAGGGGGCGGGTGCGGGCAGCGGGTGGCTTCCCGCGGGGGAAGGTCGGAGCTCGCGCTCGGTGCTCCCCTCCGGGGGGTGGTCTGGGTCGTCGGCGGGGCCGGCGGCGGGTTTGAGTTCCCGGACGTGGATGTGGCGAAGCCATCGTCTGGCCCGGTCGCGAAGGTCCACGATGACCGGCGACACGATGCGCCCGACGGTGTACGGGCCGCTAAACTTCGGCGCGAGTTTGGCGGCGACGCCTTCTTCCTTGTTGGACAGCGTGTGCTCCCTCTTCCAGACGGTGTCCCCCAGGGCAGGCCTCCAATCTCGACGGCGCAGGTTGTAGTACTTGGCCTGTCAGTCGAACGCCCGTGCCAAGCGTACTCGGGCCAGTTCCTGGGCCTCCCGGAGATTCTTCCACCGCTGCTGCGGCGGTGCGGCGGCTTCTTCAGGGGTTGTCGGTCCCGGTGGCCGGAGTTTTCGTCCCTGGTTGAGGTATGCCGGGCTGTACCCGGTGGCTTCGTGCCACGCGGTGTTGATGGCGAATCTGGCCTCGTCCAGTTTCTCGTCCCAGCGGTTATGTCGGCTGCCGGTGTATTGGGCGAGCATGGTCTTCACGACCTTGTTGGCTCGTTCTACCGGATTGCACTGGGGCGTGTGCGGCGGGGTCCGGCGGTGCTCGATCCCGGCGGCCTTCAGCAGGGCGGTCACAGGCTCCCCGATGAACTGGTGGCCGTTATCTGAAATCAAAATTCGCGGAGCTCCGTGTCGCAGGATTACCTCCCTCTGGATCGCGGCTGCGACGGCGGTACTGGTGGCTTTCCGGAGCGGGGTGAGCTCGACCCACTTCGTGAAACGGTCCATGGCCACCAGTAACCAACGGTGACCCTGCCGAGATCGCGGCAGCGGTCCAATCAGGTCGGCGGAGATGGTATACCATGGTTCGGTCCCCGGGTTGGCGTGCAGCTGTCCTGGTAACGGGTGCGGCGGGACCTTGTACTGCAGGCAGTTCTTGCAACTCCGGACGTATCGGGCGGCGTCTCGGAACATGCCCGGCCAGTAAAATCCTTGCACCAGGAATACGATTGTTTTGGCGACTCCCATGTGACCAGCCGTGGGGTCGTCGTGGTACTTGGCCAGAGTAGCCGGGCGGTCTTCCTTCGGTACGCACAGCTTCCATGCTGTGCTCGGCTCGGGCTCGTTGTAATCGAGCTGGTGCGGGATGCGTTTGTAGAGGCGTCCCCCTCGCATCTGGAATTCGGTCTCGACGACTGGATCGATCTGGACGGCGGCTAGCTTCTTCTGGTACCACGTGTCGATGCGCTGTTTCGGTCGGAGCAGGTTCACGCCGCGTGGCGGCGGAATTCGGGACAGCGTATCCGCCACGTGGTTATGTTTTCCGGGGCGGTACCGGACATCAAAGTCGTACTGCTGCAGCTCTAAGGCCCATTTCGCCAGACGACCGGTCGGGCTGTCGAGCTGGCGGAGCCATTTGATGGCTTGATGGTCAGTAACGACGGTGAAATGGTACCCTTCCAGGTACGGTCGCATCTTCCGGATGCCCCGGACCACGGCGAGACACTCCTTTTCGGTGGCGCTGTATTTGCGCTCGGTGTAGGCGATCACCCTCTCGTCGTCCTCAGGGCCCTGCGTGAGGACGACTCCCAGCCCGTAGTCGCTGGCATCGGTCTGGAGGGTGAACGGCCGTTCGAAATCCGGGCATGCCAGCACCGGGGCGGCTACGAGGCGCTCCTTCATCGTCTGGAACGCCGTTTCCTCGGCGGAGGTCCATTGCCATTTGGCGTTTTTACGGGTCAGGCGTGTCAACGGCTCGATGACCTCGGCGAAGTTCGGGACGAATCGCCGGTACCACGAGGCCATCCCATGGAATCTGCGGATATCCTTGATCGTCTTCGGCGTCGGGATCTGGGCAATGGCCGAGGTTTTCTGCGGGTCGGTCCGGATGCCCTGCTGGTCGACGATATGGCCTAAATACCGGAGGCTGTCGACACAGAATCGGCATTTTTCCGGGTTCAGCTTCAGTCCGGCCGCACGCAGGCGCCGGAAAACGTCGTGGAGGTGACGTCGGTGGTCGGCTACAGTCCGGCTGACGACAATAATGTCGTCAAGGTAGGCGAACGCGTGCGGTTCGAGCTCCGGGCCGATCACGCGGTCCAGGAGGCGCTGGAAGGTCGCCGGAGCGGAGTGCAGGCCGAAGGGCATGACCGTGAACTGGAATAGGCCGAGCCCCGGGACGGTAAAGGCGGTGAGCGGTCGGCTAGCGGTTTCCACAGGCACCTGCCAGTATCCGTTCTTCAGGTCCAACGTCGTGAGAAACCTGGCCCCTCGCAGTTTGTCCAGCGTGGCCTGGATATGCGGCAGCGGATATGCGTCCTTCTCCGATCGCTCATTCAGTTTGCGGAAGTCCACGCAGAATCGTGGTCGGCCGTCCTTCTTCTTCACCACGACGACGGGCGAGCTCCACGGGCTACTGGATGGCTCGATAACTCCGTCGTTCAGCATCTGCGCGACCTCCTCGTTAATAATGGTCTGCATGGCCGGATTCCTGGGACGGTACCGCTGCTTGACCGGCGTCTCGTCGACGAGTTTTATCCGGTGGCGGATGAGCGTCGTGCGGCCCGTCACGGCAGTGAACTGCTTCAGCTCGGTTTCGAGAAACTGGTCGAACGCTTCTCGCTCGTCTTCCGGCAACGGTCGTAACCCGAGTTGGAGGCACGGCTCGGCGTGGTACTCCTCGGTCCGGGCGGCGGCTTCGGCGGGCGGTTTAATTTCCAGGCGCAGGGCGGTGATGGCGTGTATGCCCAGGAGCACCGATGTGCCCATCCTCGGCAGCACGGTGAATTCTGCCGTTTCTTCCCATTTCCCGGCTCGGAATGGCAGGTAGATGCGGCCCGTCGGGCGCATGTCGGTTCCGTCGGCTAGGTTCACGAGGCCGGTGCTCGTCGAGGGGAGTCTCCCCTGTTTGTGAGCCCTTCCTCGTTGACGCAGGAGAGTTGCGAGCCCGTATCGAGGAGGGCGTCGAATTTCCGACCGTGGATTCGGACCGGTAGCACGGGACGCGGCGTGTAACGGATTTTTTCCGACAGGTTGTTTAGCGGGCCCGGCGTTCGTTCCTCGGTGGCGGGGCCCGGGCTCCGTTTCCCGGCGGGTGACACTCCCGTGTCAACACTCCGTCGCGGCCGCAGCGCGAGCAAAATCTCCGGTACGCGTTCCGGCACTCGAACCGGGTGTGCCCACGCTGTTTGCATCTCCAGCAATGCGTGTCGGCATCGTATGTTTCCGTCGGCGGAGCGCGGTCCGCGGTCGTCGTGGCCGGTTCGGCGGCGCAGGTCGGGGTTCGGCGCGGTCGTCCCTCCTGCTCCTCGACGCGCTGCAGCTCCTGGACTCTCTCGCGGAGCGTCTTCACGTCGGGTACGGATCCCCGGGGGATGAGGTATCGGAATTTCGTCCTCATATTCTCGTGAAGCAACTCGAGTCGTTCGGTCGTAGGGATTTGTGCTCGCCTCATGAGCGTGGTGATGTCGGTCAGGAACTCCGCGAATTTCTCGTCGTGTCGTTGCCGTCGCTCGCGGGCGGTGCGCTCGTGCTGGTATCGGGCCTGTGACGACGTATGTGCTCTGAGGAAGGTCCGCTTGAATTCGTCCCAGGTTGCGATCTCCTCCCGCTCATTACGGCACCACGCCTGTGCTCTTCCACGAAGCATCTCGGGTGCGGCTCGGAGCACGTCCTCGTCCTGAATCGCATAGGACGCCTGGATCTCCGCCACGCGTTCCAGGGACGCGTGCGGGTCTTTCCCGTCGGTGGTACATCCTGTTTTCCGGATCCGGTCGACGTTACGGAGCGGGTCTGGTCTCTCGGCCGTCGCGTCGGCGGACAACATTTTTCTCGTCTGTACGCCGGGCTCCATCATCGCGTATAGGTCATTCGTCAGGCGGCTAATACATTCGGCCCATCGTCGGCCCCACTGGTCCGGTGTCTCGGGGGATGATGATCTGTCGGCGGTCCTGCTGGCGCGGCTCTTCGTGAGTGTCCCTCGGGGCATCCACTCGGGTTTCTTCGGTGCGGTGATTCAAACTTTCGCGCCCGTCCGCCATTCGGTCAGCGGTCCCGCTTCGTTGCGGCGGCGGCAGGCGGCGCGCGTGTATCGGCACTGTCGCGGCGGAACGGCACTGGGTGGCGCACGCGCGTCTCACTTCACTTCACGGCACACTTAACCTCGAAAATTCCACGTGGGCGAAATCCTGCCGGTCCCACGTTGTTAAACAGGTCCCTGTTCGGGCGCCATGTAGCGAGTCCGATTACCGCGGATCTCGTACAACGGGTCCTCGCGGCCGGATTTGGCTCGCCGTGCCAAGGTTCGCGGCGGGATAACGCGAGGTTCGCGGCGGGATAACGCGAGGTTCGCGGCGGGATACGGGCGGTCGGGAACGGGCGATCAACAACACGTGTTTCTCGAGTATTCCTCACTGTCCCGACGTTCACGTCTCGGTTTACGGCGGTCGTGACTCGGGTCCCGCGCGGGGGCTGTATCACGGCGGGGTCATGGCCGTATGCAGCGGCGTATCCGGACCAGGGGCAACCTCGGTGGACGGAGAGCCCGTGCCCCAGGGCGACCGGCGATCCATCGGTCGCGGGTGGTTCGCTCTCTGAGGGTGTAGGACGGAGGCAGAGATGTCGGGGTTAACGGAAAAGAGAGTTACTTACCCTGGTTCCGGTCCTCGATCGCTCAGCGTTCGGGTCGGCACCTCCAGGCAGTCTTGCACGCGGCGGCGTGTGCGGGTTTTCGCGGATCGCGAAGACGCGGCAGAACTGCTCGGTAATTCCTGACAAAATACTCGCGCGGCTCGTAACGGTTTTCTCGGTCTCCGGTATTCGCGTAGAAGGGTTCGTTTGTCGGATCGGTGCGGTCGATATCGGCGGCTAACTATCCACAAGAACGGTCCACTCGCGGCGAGGTCGGAAATCAGAAGGGGTCGTTTTCCGGCTCGTCTCTCTCTCCTCGCTAGGCGAGGGGTTGCGGTGCGGTGCGGTTCGCGGGCGGTTTTTCCGGTGGCGTCACGCATCCGGCGCGACGGTATCGCATCATGGCGGGTTCCGGTTCCCGCCAAGATCGGTTCGCCGGCGCGGGGGTCGCGGGGGGCGTTCGCGGGTACCGGCGGAACTCGGTATCCGTCGGTCGTGTTCGGGGCGGTTCGAGTTCGGGGCGAGCACGGCTAGAAACAGGCCTGGCGCAGCCAGATCTGTTACAATATTAATAACAATGAAAATTTTAGTAATCTTTAACAATCTTTATTAATCTTAGATAATCTTTAACAAATTTTAATAATTTTCCTTTGTATGATATAATTTAAAGCAGGGTTCAATACACAATCCAACGTTGCAGTCTTTACATTCGATTCGTGTTTCGGTTCGCTTTTTGTGTTTGCTGCAAACCACACATTTCCGCCGACCGTCCTGCCGCTTTCCTGATTGATTGGACATCATGGCAGTTACTGTAAATAAATGAACGGCGCCAAAAGGCGCTGTTCGCTCGGAGCGAGCGTCTATAGCCGAGCGCCAGATCGCGCTGTTCGCTCGGAGAGAGCATCTATAGCTGAGCGCCAAAAGGCGCTGTTCGCTCGGAGAGAGCGTCTATAGCTGAGCGCCAAAAGGCGCTGTTCGCCGCGAAAGGGTTAAACAGTGTGCGGAACCGCTGATTATTTCAGCGGTTGAAAATTGCGGAATGGATCATTCCTTACCTCGCGAATCATTGGAATCGCTGGAGGTTCTGACGCGATGTCGTCGGAACGCATACTGTCAAATAGTGTGCGGAACCGCTGGTTATTTCAGCGGTTGAAAATTGCAAAATGGATCATTCCATAGCTCGCGAATCATTGGAATTATTTTTAGTTGTTCCTACTATGATGCACCAAACGCAGGAATTTGAAAAGGATTGAGTATAATATTTAGGACAATATCTCATTGCTAAATTAATTCTGTTCTTGTGTTTCTTCGATTTGCATATGAAATCTTCAGTTTTTTGATTTTTTTCGTGTTTTTCGATTTTTACAACCAGAGTTTGCAACGATAGAATCTGAAAACGAATCAAAGTATGTGGTTTGGTATCCGAAATGTGTCAGATTTTTTTCAGAATTTTAAATTGACATTAAATGTGGAAAGTGGGCAAAAATCTGGATTTTCGATTTTCCTCTCTAACTACCCTTATAGATGAGCTATCGAGCTATCGCAGAGCGCAAATTAGAATAAAATACCTTCCATGGCAGATTTGACCACCAAACCCGGCTATAGCCTTTTCATAAAAATCGTTGGTGTTTCGGTTGTCGATGTTCCTTTGTCCAGAATCGCTGTCCTTGCTTGGAAAAGTCAACCGAGCAGGACATTTGGCCCGGCTTCAATTGCTCATCCTTCGTTACAACCCTAATATCTGCAAGGCGTCAACGAGGTTTGGGCACCGTGATCCAAGGTCATAAATTTCCGTAGCTCGATGACCCTCGCTTTAGTTGATCCTTGGGATATCGATGCAGTTAGCGAAAGGTCCCACTTTGTCCATCATTTTTTGTGCAAGAAATTTTCTCTAGAGCATTTCTTGCAAATGGACACACCATGTAAGAGTACTTTCGAGAGAAACTCGCACGAGAACTCACAGATGGACACGCACCCTTGGGTCTCAGGGTATTTCTGCGTTTCTGTCTCAGTTGTTCAGAGCTATGCTCTCTTCGCTTATATTGCAGTTTCACTATGTTTGGAACTATAGCGAAGGAATGAGGTATAAAGGTTGTGAGAGAGGCAGGTAGAGAGTAATATTGGACTGTATGATATACTAAGATAATATATTGTAACGTGGATCCCTCCTCGCCGCGTGGGAAGGCGGGAGCAGGGTACACTCCGGGAATTTATGGGCGCAGAGGCCGGGCCGTGTACGGCCGTGAATACGCGGTCCTCCCGGTACTAACGTATTCTCGAACATTCTCCGAAGCCGAAAAAGAGCCTGCTGCTCTGGCGCCAGGCACCGGAAGGGTGCCACGCGAAACGCGGAAGAAGTTCGCCCTCGGCCGAAGCTGAGAGCGGGTGCTGAACCTTTGAGAACCGCGAGAAGAACGAGAGGCGCGAAAGGGTCGGGGGTTCGGACACGGGAAGAGCGAGGACAGCCCTCACGGCAGGGCAGATCGAACAGGTTGAAATGATCGGAAGCCGAGATGGGCTCTACAACGTTTATTGGCGTCAGATATTACAATGCCGCGGCCACGTGGCCGCACCCGAGAGCCCGCGCTCTTTATACAATAGTGGCGAGAAGGTGGAGGGTTCGCAGCGCGCAGTTGTCGATCGGTAAAATAATCCGCGCGTGTGCAGTAAATCGGCACGGGAATTCACTCTCCCCGGAGCGGGACTTTCGCGGCGCGCTGGTGGTAGGCGCGATTACGGTACGACTGTCGCGGCGTGGTTTCGGTTCCGACGGATGGCGAACTCTCGGCGGAAAACTCGCAGTACGCTACGCGACGGCTCGATTGGAATAACGCGAGAAAGAATGCGACGAACGGACGATAGCAACGGCTAACGATTGCGGCTCCTCCGAGGAAGACTTCCGGATTCTACTTCGACGGGAAATACGGCGGCTCGGCTCAAAGCACCGATGAGTTCGGTGCGAGCGAAATTGGACGAGGCGAGAGGCGCCTCGACACGCGAAAGCGTGGGGAACGGTACGCGGTATTACCCGTCCGACGAACGTTCCGTGAGCTCGCGTGATCGCGAAGGCACGGGGTCGACCTCGGCCGTCCTCGTCGTTCCCTCTACGGAATACCGGGAACCAACTCGCGATAATCGAAACGAATACGGATCACTGGGTAGACTCACCGTTTCCTGCTCTCAGCGGCTTTCCGTCCACGTAGCAGCTCCGGCCGGTTCTTGCGGGACGAGCGTCGGTCGTTGATAATCCGCCGTTAGCGGGATCAGGTACAAACCCCCGGTAGTACGGACGGGGTCATGCGTGTCGCGGGATGGACTACGATAGCGATGGTGCGATACTTCGCGTCGCGCGGCGAGATTCGGGACTCGGAAAGACTGCTTAGTGGAACTACGTGGCTTTTCGGGACGGGAGCTACCGCGTCAGTGATCCTTTACGGCACGTTCGCGCGACGGCAGGGTCCTCGTATCCCCACTCTACGCCCTAGTCCGGCTTTTCCCTAATTGGGCGCGCTACTCGCGGGAAAATCGTAGCCGGCAGGACCGTGTCCACACCTGGTCCTTGGGCCCCAGACCATACGCGAAAATCATCCCGGCCGCGCTTCGCGACCGTGGAAGAGTGGCAGATCTTCGATCTCCCTGATATGGGGGCGCCTACACCATCCTCGCCGAGGCCCCGTTGCAAGTGGCTAGGTGAGGCGGCGGCAGGACCGCGAAATCGGGTGTCGGCTGGTCGACAGGGGCCTGTGTCCCGCATCGTCGCCTTCGGGTTGTCTGGCCCGTGTGTGTCGTCTCCAATATCCGAAATAACCGGTGCACCGGATTTTCCGTGATGGCCATGGTTTGACGTGGAGTGGTCCCGCGGAGCGAGACGTCCTTCGGTATCGGCAGCGGGGTACGGTGGTGCCGTTAGCACGCCTGAAACTTGCCGGGCTCGGCGCGCGCGAAAGTCGTTAAAATTTGAGTCTCCTGCCAATTCGGAAGTTCCTCGGGGAGCGCTTCCTAACCTATCCAGCCGTCGCAGCATTCGCGCTAACGTTATTGTCGGCAGTCCGGTCTCTTCGCTCTGTCGTTCGCAGCGACAAGGGACGATGCAAAATTTGCAACGTCACAATATTAAAAGAAAGTAGAAAGTGTACAAGAAAGCGGTGATTAGACAAGGCAGAAGAAAGCGGCGAATATATGGAAGTGATAACGTAACGCACAAATCGTGAAGGGCACGATTTGGGAGAGAAAAGAGTCGTGAAGCGCACGAATAAACGATAGAGAAAAGCGACTATAATCGAGCGATCGAGCGTGTCAAAGGACCCCGCGTAGCGGTTATCGCGGGTTATGTATACTGTGTGGGGCCGCCGACAGTGGAAGGAATAAGGAATGGGGTTTTTGAAAATGACAAAGGAATTGGCAGTGTCGAACGTTAGCTAGCGCACGAGGGCAATGCCCGAACGGCCGCTGCTGCACAGGAAACAAGGACGGTGGGTAACGGGTTTGGTATTTTGGAATATGGGGAACGGTGGCTCCCGCGACAAGTAATCCTTCAGACGTAAACATAAAGTTTACGTCTGCGTGCGTTCACTCGGTCTCGGCGCCGAGCCCGATCAGCTGGGCTGTTGTCAACGCCGGGACACGGTCGCACCGAGGCCACTTGTCTGCGGATTAGCGCGGAAAAACTTCATGGCCCATAATGAAAGAAATGGTGTTTGTGTTACCGGAGTTCCCGGTAACGCCTGCAATGATTTCGAACACACTATAAAGTTAAAAACATACGTCAGCTCACGATAGATCGCCTCTGACTGTATGCATGTATATACTATAAATATCAATTGTGAGCTCACGATAGATCTCCTCTGACTGTGTTTGGGACCCCGGAACGGAAATGGTGAGGAGTGGACTGTATGGAAAGTTCGAAAGGATCGGGGGCAAACACAGAAGGGAGGCCGGATTGGGAATAGGTGCAGGAAGCGCGAGCAGAAGGAGGGAATCAAAAGAAATATTGTGGAGACTGAGCACGGGGCTGTACAACCGTGATTTATTCTTCTGAATTCGCGTAAACTAATGCGGGCGCGCAATCGAGTCGAACCGGTGGTCGATTTCGAATGGCTACAATAAACGATAGTTGCAAGAACTGGGCGCGATACAAAGCGTGTTAATCAGGCGGTTGGTAGAACGAGTCTGAGCGACGAGGTAATGCGAGCGATTAACGGTGATCCTCGGTAATCACGTGATCATGCGTCACGAGCGCGATACCGGGAATCGACAAAAACACGGGCGCGGCGTATCGCTCGACATCGGCGTCTTAACACGAAGTTATCTCTACGCTTAATCCTAAACAGACTGTATTTCGTATAAATTTATTAAAACTTGCCAAGTTAGTATGTCTAAAATTGTTTTATCTGTTTTTCTTATTTTATTTCATAACCATATTAGATCTTTATGAATTTTAACTTTCATCATATAGTATACAAGATCCTTCCTATGGAGCCCACAAGTTTCATGTTGATACCAACCTGGATATTTCATATCCACAGCTTCCACCATTAATGGAAATAACTTATCTTGTATACCATATTTTTCTCTAATATTAGGATAGGCCGCGTCAAATACTGCTTTCATTAATTTAAATACAAATGAAAATTCTGCAGATGGAGCACATAAATGACCGAATAGTTCGTCATCATTTGCTTCATAGGCTCTAAAAAATATTAATATTTGTCTATCCTGCAGGAATACATGATTTTCGCTAATTAATGAGATCGAACATTGGTCGCAACCAGATTTTGTAACACATTTCATGGCCAAAAATCCTGCAAAATATTCAACCGGAGAGGCTTCTAATGTTTCGTCATTAATATATGACGCATCAATGACAACTTCTTCGACATCAATAAACGTTTCTTGATCAATTTCACTTTCATGGCTTGTATTTGTCGATATTAGTGCAACATTAGATGTACTATGATATTTCGAGTTTGGAAGTAATGTTTCGTCCTCATCATCTAAACAATTGGCAGATTAAGCCGGTTTTGATAAATTGAATACAATATTTTTTTGCAATGATAAGCGAAAAGCTTTTGCAGACGGATTTTAATTATAAGTTCCACCATAAGTGCGGATCATTGAAAATAAATTTTCCAATGGGTCTTGATTCACTGTAGACGTTATAAAATATTTAATTCCATCGCACTTAAGATCTTTCCATAATTGTAAAATTGCTTTAACAGAAATTTACAAGCCTTCGAAACATGGTGGTATATTCTGACCATTATTTTTAATAGTGCGCCATTTGGGACACCTTTCTAATAATGCAGTTAAATTATTTTTTGCATTTAATCTAATTTCGGACAATGCACATCTATCTGGATTCGAATCGTTGCAACTCCGGTTGTTTTGTAACGGGAGCGTTTCCTACGCGAGCGTTTAACCGCGAAAGGAGGGGTGGTTCTGTCCTCTCCTGGATTCGCTCAGTCACCTGGGTCGGCGGAGAGGACAGCAGGTGAAATAATCGAAAACGGTTTTATGGAAAACTATAGTTTATTTCCGGGGGTGGTTCGCCCCGGATCGAGACGATGTGTCCCAGCTGGCGGGTTCCGGTAAGACGGCCGGCTGTAAACAGCACGAGGAGGCGACACGTTATTATTAATCTAAACTTACTTCCTACCTTAATTCTAATACACGCGAAGTACTAACACGGCGGAAATGCGGAGCGATCAGGACTCGCTCTTACGGCGGGAACGCGGAGCGATCGGGACTCGCTCTTCCGGCGGGAACGCGGAGCGATCGGGATTCGCTATTTTCGGCGGAACGCGGGGCGATCAGGATTCGCTATTCTCGGCGGAACGCGGAGCGATCAGGATTCGCTATTTTCGGCGGAACGCGGAGCGATCGGGACTCGCTCGTTACGACGGATACATGGAGCGAGGAGACGGCGTTTCTCCGATTCGAAGGAGTTACGGGATTCCGGATCTGCGGCTGTTCGGTGGGAACCACCGCGGCTCGGCGAGATAATAGTGAATCGGTGTTTCCTCGCTGATGGCCGAGCGTACGGTGGCCGCGAATACACTCCGACTCCGGACCGGCGGAACGCCCCACCCGTCGTCCCTAGTCAAATCGCGGTGGAGGTCGCTCGTACCCAGACGAACCCAGAGAACGCGCTTCCCGTCACCGGCGTTGTCACTCGTACGGGACGAGCTCCGAACGCGGCTGCGATCAGACGAGGACTGACACGAATGTGACGCGACGCCCGATCGCGCGCCGATGCGTGGATTTCGCAGGATCGACGGAATCGGGAATCGGGTAGTGGGGAGAGAGCCGGAGCGCGTGACGAGCGGTAGTGCTTCGGGGCACTGCTCCCGTCCGACTGCTCGCTCGAGACTCGCTCGCGATACCGGTTTCGCTCGCACATGGAAGAAGCCGTAGTACGCGTTCCACCTGGTACCAGCGTGGTTACCCACACACACGGAAGAAGCCGTAGTATGCGTGTTCGCCCGCGGCTGCGAGTGATCAGGAGCTCGGAGACGATCCTCCACGAGCTGCTCCAGGCCAACTCTGCCTTGGTCGCGTTTCGTCCCGATATTTATAGGAGAGGCGCGGACTACGAAGAGCGCGCCGCCTCGCGAAAAGTTCGCGAAGCGGCGGCGCTCGCTGATTGGCTCGCGCTTGGGCCGGTTGCGGATTGGTTCGCACTCGGGTCAGCATATGTGCGAGCTCGCGACGGAACGCGAATTTCGCCGTTTCGTCGCAGTTTAAGGAATCAAAACTATTGTTTAGAAATAGTAGGGTCGTGGATGAGATTAGAAGATAAGGAAACTAGAGCTTCGAGCGAAGTGCAGACCACTCAGTCACTGTTCGACTTTATTTACAACTTACAACGCTACCTTAACTATAGAACCCGACACCAACTTAACATTAATAGAAATAAACAACGCGACTAGATTTACAGTATAAAGGGCCTAGCCGAATAAGATGGTCAAAACTGCCCTTAGACGTTTTTCAATAATTAATGAACCATTCGAAAGCTGACCAAGAAAAACCCCTCTGAGCCTTAAGTAGGGAATTAAATAGGGAGCACAGTTTAGCAGCTCAAGCGAAGCTGGGTTTCCAAAAGTAACTGACTTTTCGGGAACAACGGATTCCCGAAAGTTGTTGTGATTTGGGCAACCTCGTCTCGTCTCTCCCCCCTGGCCTATACCCGCTCACGTGCCGTCGCCTGGCTCGCGTGATCCGCAACAACTATCATTATGAATTTTGAAAAATTCAGCAGTATGCATTACTGTTTGACTTTGAATTCCTCCCACCGTTCCCACGGTTAAAAGAGCTGCTGAAACTCAGCGACTAAATACTTGCAGAGCTAAACGACATTTTAATTTTAAAGTTATTTGGATAAACGTGTTTCTCCGTTAATTTGCAAGCAGCTCTCGTTGCTTTATCATCTTCCAATTGCCATAACGAACGTACGTCTTTCCACGATGCAATTTTATGATCATCAAACATAATGTCATATTTCAAAAGTTGGTTCCTTATAGATTTAAAAATATGCGGTATATCAAAGATCGTGTATATTTTTTTATTTACTTATTTATTTTTTATTTATTTTATTTTATTTACATATTTATATACATGTGGGAATGATCGCATCAGCTGTGAAGGCCATCAGCTGACCGGGTCGTTGCCCTCGCGTCATAAACAAGCGTCGCGCACCCGATCGTCGAATGCCGGACGTCTTTTGGAAAAACGCGACGATACGGTCGGAACCACGGAAACGTGATAAACGACAGTATCACGAGAACGCGATTAACGATTAGAACGATTACAACTCACGGCTTACGATAAAGGATTAACGATTACGATTACAATTTACGGCTTACGTTTAAGGACCACGAATACGGATACGTTTTATTGTTCTTCTCTCGCGATATTATTGTAATTTTCGACACTTCTACAAATAAAGGGCAGATACTTTTTATCTATAAAAATCCTGTTCCTACTGTGACGTTGCACAAACCCCGTCGCCCTTAGGCGCCCCTAACAACCGAACGAAGGGACCGGACTGCCCGAAAACAACGTTGTCGCGAATAGAACTACGGCTCGATAGGTTAGGAAGCGCTCCCCGAGGAACTCCCGAATCGACAGGAAACTCGTACTTTCACCCTTTCGCGCGCGCCGAGCCCGGCAAGTTTCAGGTAGGCGAACGGCACCCCGGTATCCAGCCGACCTGAGGAAAGGGCACAGCGCTTCGCGGGACCACCTACGCCAAACCATGGCCAATACGCAAATCCGGTGCACCGGTAATAACGAGGAATGGGCGACGCCACACACGGGCCAGACAACCCGGAGGTGACGAAGCGGGACGAAGGCCCCTGTCGACCATCCGACAACCTATTTCGCGGTCCTGCCGTCGCCTCACCTAGCCAATTGCAAGGGGCCTCGGCGAGGGTGGTGTAGGCGCCCCCCCCTCTCCATACCGGGGTAGGTCACCGATCTGCCCCGCGTTTCAATTTCGGAATGATTTTCGCGTAAGGTCTGGAGCCCAAGGACCCGACGTAGGCACGATCCTGCGAGTTCCGAATTTCGCGCCAGACGCGCGCCCTATTAGAGGAAAAGCCGGACTACGGCAAGGAGTGGAGATGCGAGGACCCTGCCGTAACGCGAACGGACTAGGCCGAATTACTGTCGCGGTGACTTCCGTACTGTGTCGCACAGAGAAAAACTATCGAGTTCGCCCGGACCGGCGTGTTGCGTAGATTACCGAAATTCGTCCTCGTATCGTACACGCGACGTGCGTGCAGTTATCATACCGAGCTACCGAGGGACCACGATCCTGTTACCGTTGCGAGGCAGGAGCCGAACTACCGAAGGACCATCCCGAGCGAGACGGGCAGAACCGCGACAGACGGCGGAAAAATTACCGGCAGGAACGGTGAGTCCCCTAAGTGGCCGTTTTCGTGTATTTTTCGCGAGTTGGTTCGCCAGGCTCTGTCGGGGAACCGACGAGGTCGGCCGACGACGATTCCGTGCCCTCGCGGCAACGCGAGCTCGCGGATCGCCCGTCGGACGCGTAATATCGCGTCTCGTTCCCCGAGTTTTCGCGCGCCGAGGCGCTTCTCGCCTCGGACATTCCGCTCGTACCGAATCCACCGGTACCTTGAGCCTCGGCAGCGAGTTCCCGGAAAAATATCGTGCGGAAGTCTTCCTCGGAGGAGCTGCCGCCGTTACCGTTTGCAACCACCCGTTTGTTACGTTACATTTCGCGTTATTCCTATCGAGCCGTCGCGTAGCCTATCGCGAAGTTTTCGCCGAGCGTTCGCCGTCCGTCGGAACCGAAACCGCGCCGCGACAGTCATACCGTAATCGCGCCGACCACCTGCGTGCCGCGAACCCCTCGCTTCGGCGAGGGGCGACTCTCGTGCCGATCTACCGCACCCCCGCCGCGTATTTTACCGATCGACAACAGCGCGTTGCGGACCCTCCACCTTACCGCAAACTTTGTACGAAGAGCGCGGGCTCTCGGGTGCGGCCACGTGGCCGCGGCTTTGTAAAATCCGACGCCAATAAAATTGTAGAGCCCAGCCCGACTACCGATCTTTTCACCTGCGCGATCCGCCCTGCCGTGAGGGCTGCCCTCGCTCCCTTCGGTGTCCGAACCCCCGACCCTTTTCGCGCCTCTCGACATTCTCGCGGTTCCCGAAGGTTCACCTTCCGCCCCCAGCTTCGGCTAAGGGCGGACTTCGTCCACGTTTCGCGTGGCACCCTTCCGGTGCCTGGCGCCCGAGCAGCAGGCTCTTTTCGATTTCCGAGAACCTTCGAGAATCGGTTAGTACCGGGAGGACCGCGTATTCACGGCCGTACGCGGCCTGGCCTCTGAGCCCATAAATTCCCGGAGTGGACCCCGCCCCCGCCTTCCCACGCGGCGAGTGGAGGTCCACGTTACACTACATACATGTAATGTGTGATTGAATTATTTGTTGAACGTCCAAGGATTGTAGAGAATAACAAACAGAAAAGTTTCACTGTAAAAATACAAGTGTTTTTATTAATTAAACTATTTGCCTAAACTATTTACAATGGTTACAAACCTGTAAAAATACAAGAAACAACATTCAAAGTTTGTTCTTCGCAATCTTGTTCCTCGTATGAACCATTCACTCTATTATAAAAGGAATAACTCGTTGGAGATTATTAAATTGGCAATCTTCACACGTGTCTGCCGAATCATTGTTTTTATTTCTCTGCCGCTACTGCGGGCCCTTACTTATCGACTCACTGTATTGAGCGGGAAGATTTAAATCAATTAAGGAGCGCACTCCTTACATCTCCCCCCTTCGGGAAAGAAAAATCCTGTTCTCCTTCTTTATACATCGTATGTTGTATTGGAATAAGTTTTGAAATATGGAAGAGATTCGATTCTGTTCTCGTATGTCCTGTATTGATTCGATAAATTGATTCAGACACTTTTTCTTCTAACTTATATGGGCCTATTCTTAATTCGTCCAATTTTCTTCTGTTCAAACGATTGCCGTTCTCAACATATACTGACTCGCCTATTTGAAAATTGTAGTTCTTCCTATTTTTGTCGTAAAATTGTTTGTTAAATTTGTGGTATTTTATGCTATTTTCCAAAGCCTTTTCTCTGTCTTCTTCTAACTCACTTTGTGTTTTTCTTCGTAATAACGCGTTTGGTAATATTGACGTGATCGTTCCCTCTAATAAGTATTTTGGACTAAACTTTGTCACTGTATGTATCGTTTCGTTATATTTTCGCACACATTCATGTGCCGCCGTTGTCCAAGCTTTTCTTCCATTATTTTCATTGACTTTACACCTGATTTTATTTACTAGAGTTTGGTTTAACCGTTCATTTAGACCGTTGGAAAAAGGCGCATTGACCGCTGTAAAAATAATCGGTATATTCTTGCTTTTTAGAAAGTCCTTATATTCTTTTGAATTAATTCCTGGATACTGGTCCGTTAGAATTTTTCCGATTTCTTCATTTTCTGCTATAATATTAGTTAATTTTATAAAATCATGAGCTGACTGTGACTTTGAAGTTATGATGTATGCGAATCTTGTAAAATGATCCACCAATAAGTGTAAATATTTTTTTGTGGATCTTGTGCCACCAAAACCTCCGATAGTGTCAATGGACATTATCTCAAACGGTTTTATCGCTGGACCAAGCTGTGACATTAAGGGCCAGTTTTCCCAGGTGGCCTTGAACAATCGATAGTACCGCTATAACGGCCACTAGAAGAAGCTAAATAGTAACATTTTCGTCCAGTATGGGGAGCTGGGTGCACTTTCCACATTCAGTGTCGAGTGGCATTTTCCGAGTATCCTCTCTGATTCGATCGCATGATCTCTGACAATAGAGGCGATCTGAGCATGCGTGGTCGACATCGTAAACGACGGCGCTGCCGTAGCTTCGTTCGAACAGCCGTGCCTCGGCATACTCACACACCGCTAGGTCGGCGTGTACGTGTACCTACGAGAATAGCAAGGGTCCGGGATGCCGTGAATCATTCCTCGATAATGCAAAGATGGGGCTTATCAGTAGTCAAAAGCGCTAGATAAAAGATAAATCTAGAGCGCTCGCCATCAAACAGGTCCTACTCTTGCATTTTCGAGCAACATTTTGCATTATTCGGTCGCATGATGCCTGCCGTAGCTTCGTTCGAACAGCTGTGCCTCGGCACACTCACACACCGCCAGGTCGGCGTGCACGTGTACCGATGAGAATAGCAAGGGTCCGGGATGCCGCGAATCATTCCTCGATAATGCCGAGGAGAAAAAATGGGGAAAAAATGGATGCATATTTTGAGGATGATATGAAAAAGGAAAAGTTAGGAAAATAAAAAAACATAATAGAATATATTTTTTTTACATATTTATTGTAATAAATTTTTTGCCCCGCCCCCCGCTGCCGCCACGCCCCCCGCGGCCTCCGCGCCCCCTGTAGCCGCCTCGCCAGCCGGGGCCACCGCGCCGGCCCCCTCTTCGATAGGAATTTCTTCGGATGTTTTTCATCAGCTTTGACTGAAACATGTACACAACATTTATATACAAGATTTATATTTAACATATATATAACATATTTTTATGTTTTTCTAACTCACAAGCATTTCTTCCGTCATCTGGATGACGGGGCTTGGTGGAGGGGGGGGGGGGGGAGGCGTTGATGCCGAGGCAGCGGATGGGTTGCTAACGCCGCCGCGGCCGTTTTCAATTTTCTGTTGGAAATTAAATGTAACGTTTTAGAAATGAATAATAAATCTTTACGAATGATAAAATATACCGTCTACTCACTACATTTGCGATTGGCCTCCCAATCGTAAGGCGGGCGACGGCCGCCGTCACTGCCGCCGGTAGTGACAGCGTTGCTGGGCCGTCGGTGGTGCTGGCACCACCCCCGCCGGTGCTGGCACCACTGCCGCTGTGTCGGTGGGAATCTGTTCCATCTACATTACAAACAAAAACACAATACAATATAAAATATCATTATCACATGATATTGGGTAGGGATGAAAGTTCGTAGGGTTTTCAAATTGAAATTGAAAAATAGCAAAGGTATTTAGAAATACAGTAAGAAGTCATATAACAGAAGGGGAAATATGTTATTGAGTAATTCTATGAATACATATCTATCGGTAATTCTGCATAAGAAGTCACACGACATCGACTTCGAAGCTCTTTGAATATGTTGTCGGGATGAAGATTTTGAACAATTTTTCTCCATGCAGGCCGCCGCACAGTGGGCAATTTGAACGAAATCGGATTCAAAATCAAAGAACTTTCGATAGAAATGAGGTAGAGCGATGAAACTTTTTTTAAATTAAAGCTGAAACTTTGTCGAATATGGGAAAAATAGGGAGATTATGGTACGAACGTTTTTTAACCTAGAGAAAATTCGTTAAACTTGCACAATTTCAAGAAAATTATGGTTTTTCCAATACCACGCGCGGAAAAAATTTTTTTTTAACATGCTATACATCATTTCCCATAGATTTTTTCACGCTGATTTCAAATCTGGTCTCAAAATTTGTCTTCAATCTCAGGATTTTGTAAAAAATAGATTTTTGTGACAAAAACTAATGAAGTCATTTTTTCGTTGAAATGATTGGATGGTAATAATCTCCCTATTTTTCCCATATTCTACAAAGTTTCAGCTTTTATTTTAAAAAAATTTCATCGCTCTACCTCATTTCTATCGAAAGTTCTTTGATTTTGAATCCGATTTTGTCCAAATTGCCCACTGTGCGCCGCCGCATTGTGGATTCGGGGCTTCGAAAACCTTGCAGAAATTCGAAGTATGAACATTCGAGAATTCATGATGACCCGTGTGTAAATTGTAGAATATGATCTTGTAGAATTAGTAAAAAGTAATGATTGTTGAAAGCGTAAATTCGGTATCATTGCAGTTCAAAATTGGTCATTGCTATCGAGTTTAGTTATACCGTGAAAAATACATGTTCTAATATGTTAATATTTTTATAAGTACGCGACATTATTTACCAACCAAATGAAAATATGGCTTGATCGTCTAGTGGTAAGTAAAGGATTACATGTCGTGGTATTTGGAAAATATTCTAATATTTAATTACAGAGAACTGTTTTTGTTACTTTGAAAAAATAGTCAAATTTGCATACATTTCTAAGCTGTTTGTTATGTGCACAGTGCGTTTATCTAACTGTAATACTAAAAAACAAAAAGGTGCAGCGGACTGTACTGCTCAGCCACCGTAAGCGAAAACATTGAAACATCATGGCCAAGTTTGTATACAATGTCGCGATGTACGTTGGCTAAACAGAGCAGTCCGACCAGAGGACGAATATCGTCGAAATATAGATCGATCGTACCGCACGTAAAAAAAAATATGTAATTTCTCTGGCAGTGCAAAGAAGGTGCAACTTGTTCTTTTTTAGCATTACAGTTAGATAAACTCTCGACATTTTGCAAAAAAATTTGTCTGGAACCCACTGGGAACATAACAAACAACTTAGAAATGTATACAAATTTGACTATTTTTTCAAAGTAACAAAACCAGTTCTCTGTAATTAAATATTAGAATATTTTCCAAATACCACGACATGTGATCCTTTACTTACCACTGGACGATCAAGCCATATTTTCATTTGGTTGGTAAATAATGTCGCGTACTTATAAAAATATTAACATATTACAACATGTATTTTTCACGGTATAACTAAACTCGATAGCAGTGACCAATTTTGAACTGCAATGACACCGAATTTACGCTTTCAACATCATTACTTTTTACTAATTCTACAAGATCATATTCTACCATTTACATACGAGTCATCATGAATTCTCGAATGTTCACACTTCGAATTTGTGCCAGGTTTTCGAGGCCCCGAATCCACAATTCGGCGGCGGCATGCATGGGGAAAAATTGTTCAAAATCTCCATCTCGACAACATATTGAAAGAGCTTCGAAGTCGATGTGTGTGGCTTCTTATGCACAATTACCGATAGATATGTATTCATAGAATTATTCAATAACATATTTTCCCTTCTGTTCTATTACTTCTTGTCGGATTTCTAAATATCTTTCCTATTTTTCAATTTCAATTTGAAAACCCTACGAACTTTCGTTCCTACCCAACAATTTACACTTTACAATATTAGTATAAAATACTGATTATAAACATTTATACGTACTGTATAATGCGTGGTTGCGTTCCCGCGTTTGCTGTCGTTTGCAGTCGTGGACGAAATGCCCAAACCGATGGCTCCCACTCTGGCGAAAAATCGCCACCCATTTCCCTCCTACCGCACTACGCACACACGCACCTTTACTCTGTTCGTGTGCGCTACCTATGCGACGTTCGACGGGTTCCTCCGCAATTATTCACGTTACGAAAGTTTCGAACGTGTGATTCGCGATCACATTTCGCTATAACTTTTGTTCTAAAAAACTCATTAAAGCGAAATTTGGACTACAAATTTTTCTGAAAAATGTTTACGAAAATATATTTTGCATTCTTTAAATAATTTTTTTTCAGTATAGCCACCTAAGATGTTCAAAAGTGACCCCCGAAACAAATTGATTTTTAGTCACACCGTGCCCAACAAAAAATTACGAAAAAATTCATGGATATTCTACTTACTAGCATACAGGAGTGAGATTTTTTTCAGAACTTTAGGTGGAAAAATCGATTTTATATCGAACTTCTCGGTTGACCCCGCTTATATTATTATGTTCGCTGTGTCTTCGTTGTGATTATTAATGTGTATTTTTTACAGTTTTTTTTTTTGGATTATGCAAACACGTTTGTTGAAAAAAATTGGACATCTCCAAACATTCGAAGAAAGTGCGTATTTCGTATTGAAGTTTCAGAGATACCGGTTTTATAAAAATTCAGTAGTTAGATATTATTTTCAAAATGAGGAAACTGTTGGAAGTCATGTTGATATATTGAAATATAGGGCAAATAAAATATTTTATATTGCATTTTTAAGTCTGTACATTCTTTTTTCGAATATAAAAATGTTTATTATCTCATATGTTAGAAACTAGGAGTTTCTGGTCCCAAGGTTCTGGGGTAAGTGCCGTGGGGTTCATCACAGTTCTCTTACCAAAAGGCATAGCCTTCCCCACTCCGTGGCCAGATCCTTCAGCACAAAGAGTCCCTTATCTTTGGCAATACGACGTCGGGTCGCTTGCCTTTTCTAAACATTCTCACCGTCAATAAACAGTCAATGCTTAGACAATCGATAGCTGTGAGACCCAAATCGGTCATCAGCTATCGCGTCGCCTGCTGCCAGGCAGAGTTGGGCATTATTTAGTTAAAAAATTATTTAAATAACGATTCGAATAAAAGATACTTTATCTTTATTCGTTATTCGAAGGTTCGAATAAAAAAATTATCTTTATTCGACGAGTATCGAATAAATAATTTTATTCGACGAGAATTTATCCGACGAATAAAGATAATTTTTTTTATTCGAAGCGGATTTATTCGAACTTCGAATAATTTTTTCATCTTTTATCTGTATCTTTTATTCGAAGGCTTCGAATAAATCTTCGAATAACTTTTGCCAGCTCGACGAATAAACGGCGACGGCGCCCGACGAGGACCGACGAGCGCCGAACGTCGAAGACCCAGCGACTGCCAAACGGCATACAATGTAAGCGGATGGAGAATCGCGCACGAATGAAAGTTTAAACTTTTAGATTTTTCAACATATCCTCATAAAATTGAAACGAGCGAATGGAGGGGATTTTCCTGATGAAAATGAGGTCAAATTCGAGTGTAATCGAACAAGTTTCACTGATACGTAATGTTACGATAAAAATTACAATCTCAGTAAAGACAGTCCAAATGATGTCGTGTTTGGACTCATTTCGATCGGAACAAACTCTACAACTCATTCGTCTTAACAATATTGTTGTGATTAAAAACATAAAAGCATAAATTGCCAATAATGCGCGATTCTCCATCCGCTTACATTGTATGCCGTTTGGCAGTCGCTGGATCTTCGACGTTCGGCGCTCGTCGGTCCTCGTCGGCCGTCGTCGCCGTTTATTCGTCGAGCTGGCAAAAGTTATCCGAAGATTTATTCAAAGCCTTCGAATAAATCTACGAATAAAAATGCTAAATACAGTCCAATTTGTACCGTGTTTAGTGTCATTTTAATCAGAAGAATGCCACGAATTAGTTGGCGCAAGTCCCATAGAAAATCATGAAAAACAATGAAGTTTTGCAATTGGATTGGTAGTTGTTTCACACCGATATCTCGCGACTCTGCGAGCTCGGAACTTCAAAGACCAGCGGCCGACCAACAGCCTACAATGTAAGCAGATGGAGAATCGTGCATTATTGGCAATTTATGCTTGTATGTTTGTAATCAGAACAATATTGTTAAGACGAACGAGTTGTAGAGCTTGTTCCGATCGAAATGAGTCCAAACACGACATCATTTGGACTGTCTTTACTGAGATTGTAATTTTTATCGTAAAATTAGGTATCAGTGAAACTTGTTCGATTACACTCGAATTTGACCTCATTTTCATCAGGAAAATCCCCTCCATTCGCTCGTCACAATTTTATGAGGATATGTTGAAAAATCTAAAAGTTTAAACTTTCATTCGTGCGCGATTCTCCATCCGCTTACATTGTATGTCGTCTGTCGTCGCTGGGTCTTTCATGCTCGGCGCTCGGCAAAAGTTATTCGAAGATTTATTCGAAGCCTTCGAATAAAAGATACAGATAAAGGATGAAAAAATTAATTCGAAGATCGAATAAATCCGCTTCGAATAAAAAAAATTATCTTTATTCGTCGGATAAATTCTCGTCGAATAAAAGAATTTTTCCGATACTCGTCGAATAAAGATACTTTTTTTATTCGAACCTTCGAATAACGAATAAAAATATTTTTATCTTTTATTCGTTATTCGAAATTTTTATTTAGATAAATATTTTGCCCAACTCTGCCACAGACATTATAAAGCCCTGCCATAAGTCTGTCAAGGAATAAACATCCCTTCGACCATCCCACCAAAATCTCTCGTTAAAAATGCGTTGACGCTAACATATAATACGCTTGGAAACAGGAAAAAAGGCAACGAGAAAATTCATTTTCATGCAATTTACAAAAATTCTAAAAAGAATTTAGAACAATTGTTTCAATAATATCCAACTACTTTTATAAAATCAGTATCTCTGAAACTTCAATACGAAATACGCACTTTCTTCGAATGTTTGGAGATGTCCAATTTTTTTCAACAAACATGTTTGCATAATCCAAAAAAACTGTAAAAAATACACATTAATAATCACAACGAAGACACAGCGAACATAATAATATAAGCGGGGTCAACTGAGAAGTTCGATATAAAATCGGGAATTTTATGCTTTCGGATTTGTGTCAAAATCGATTTTTCCACCTAAAATTCTGAAAAAAATCTCACTCCTGTATGCGAGTAAGTAGAATATCCATGAATTTTTTCGTAATTTTTTGTTGGGCACGGTGTGACTAAAAATCAATTTGATTCGGGGGTCACTTTTGAACATCTTAAGGTCGATGCACATCTCACCGGCCGGCCGACCGGCCGTTTTTTCCCCGTTTATAAGCATTTTGGGGTCCGGGACAGCTATTAGAGAGGGTTCGAGAGGCTCGGAACAAAGGCACAGCGTGTCCTCTGCTACCAGAACCCCAGGGGTTCGCTGCCCAATGCTAGAGCCGGCCGGCTAGCCGGCTAGCATTCTCGACGAGAATGTTCGCAGGCTAGCCGGCCGGCTCGTAGCGTGGCAGTACGAAGACAGAATGAACATGCTGTATTTATTTAAAAAACTATCAACCAGGACTTTTCTGAGTTCCTCGTGGTAATAGATCTTGTTAAGGAATTTGAACGTTGTAACAAACGAAATAACAATTTATTACCACGCTAACGAAAAAGAAAGAATATCATCTGACAATCTGTGCGGTGAAACAATTCGTCATTATTTATTTCAAAAGCTGTTAACTAGAACATTTCAGAGTCCCTCGTGGTAATAGATGGGGAATACTTTGTTAAGGAATTTGAGCGTTATTAGGAAAAAGCTAACAGAATAATTAATAATACGGTACTCCCTTTCGGAGCTATAGGTTCGAGCTACCATTTGTTGGGTTTGAGGGGAACATCTGTCGTATTTTAAATAGGCAGGTAATTTTTCTTGTGAATCAAAAACACATGTTGAATGTGAAAAATTATTAGATCTCGAGATATTTTCAAAAAATGTCATACATTTTCTTGTATTTAGTGAAATACAGCTACACTTTTTCAAAATCTTAGTTTTCGTACTCGAGTTACGATACGTGACTTGCTACTGAATTATGAAATGCTCACTCGTACAAATCGGTTTCTGTTATGATAACAATGTCGAAAGGGTGTTTACCTTTACAACATAGTTATGAAGTGTTTGAGTATCTTCTTCAATAAAGACATTTTTTGAAAATATCTCGAGATCTAATAATTTTTTTGCCATGGTACCCTAATCATTTTTTACGTAGAATGAAAGGAAGGATCTATTCTATTTAAAGAAATGATGCAATTGTTAATTGCACATGCACTGCAGCATCTAAAAAAAATTTAAAGGCCTACAGATGTAGTGCTCTTCGAACCATTTATCTTTCTCCTTTATCATTTTTTCGTAAATGCAATAATAACGGAGTTATGACTTGAAACAATTGTGTGGACCACCCTGTATAAGGATGTGCGATGCTGTTTCACTAATTGTAAGTGCCAGGAACGTTTCCTATTTCCATGGTGTTGTAAAGGAGAGGTACGGATAGATTACCTAAGGAGCTGTGGAGCCCCTAAAAACATTTTTTTTTTGTGCCACGCACAGCAGGGAACTGTCAACGCGCTCTCGAAAGGCCATCTGGAAAGGGTCGAGAGGCCAGAGAAGAAATTCGGTTCCAAAGCCTGACACGGTTGCCGCCAGTAAACGCTAGGGCCAAAACCAGGGTTATAATTTTGAGCCGGCCGGCCGGGCCGGTGAGATGTGCATCGACCTTTAGACGGCTATAGCGAAAAAATAAAAAAAAATTATTTAAAAAATACAAAACATATTTCAGTATACACAGATAAACAAATCAAGAGCGAATGGCCTGTTGGTGCACGAACGGAATTAGTGGGGTAGGCTCAAGCGCGGCCAAGTGACATTCGACGGTAGTGGGGGGGGGGGGCGATGACGCATGTGGCAACATTTGGTTGCGTCGATGTTTGTTATGTTCAGTTTACTGGTGGACAGGAACGCGTTCGCATCGCGTGCGAATCATTCCTGTTTCATTCGTTAAATAATTTATACACAACGCGGAAAAATAAGTTTACGTACGGACTTGTGTTGACGCGAGTGTGTATAGTTTGGAGTTTGTGTGGAGAAGTGTGGAGATTGTGTAAAAATGGAGTGTGGTGAATCGTGTTCTACTGAGCATGCGGGAAAAACGGCGACCAAGCGAGCAGCCAAGGCGGCTGTATCCTCCAAAAGACTTCGGAGCTCAACCAGAAGATACAGCAGAAGAAAATTACAGCTGAATAGGTAAGTGACAAACAGTCTATATACCGCGTGAACTTTTCAAACAAATAAATTTGGATTACAGTTAGATTAATTTTTGAGTTCCTCGTTTTGAATTCCTCTGACACAGAGGAACACTAAGTGATTTTATAGAAACTTTGCACTAGTATTCTGCTGCACCACACAGACAAAGAAACAAAACAAATGTAGTCGCTGACAGTAATATTGGGACACTCAGGACGATAACTATTTTAATATTGCATCATACGATTTTGATTTTGTTGACAAGTTAGAACAATTAGTTTACAACATGACGTGAAAAAAGCTAACGTTTTCGCGGGCATGCTGCGCCAACACATCTTTGCCGCTCACGCATGCACGCACACACTCACCCGAGTGAGTTCGACGTACTCAGGAGAGCCCGCGAACGTCCGTCAGCTGTTATGGTGACGGTTTGTTTTTGTCTGCTTTCACTTTTTTTCCACGATCAGCTGGGAACGTCGATCCCCCCCCCCCCCGATGCTCGAGCTGCTTTATACAGCTATGATGCTCATGGGGACGGCAATGCGCCGGACCCGTCAATCAGTCACTTGTTGGTGTCACTTGTTTATTGCTGTATGAAAAAATTACATTGTCATATAACTACAAATAAATAATTGATTCTATGTAACACAATTGGTTTGCTATATAAAGTGAAAAAAAATATTTACAAAAATTGCAATTGGTTGAAATTGCAGAGAAAATACTAAAAGTTGTATTTTCCAACTTTTTGATGTGGACTTACATTGAAAATTTAGAAAGTACGATTTGTAAATCTGTATGAATTATACATATTCTGAATATTTTATCAAAATCGGTTCAACGGTCGGTGAAATTCCCTGACAAGACCAAAATTCTGCGACTTTCACCCTGCTGTCATCGTTATACGTTTGCAGCTCATTGCAACATTGACCAATTTAGATGAAATATTCAGAATATGTATAATTGATACAGATGAACAAAACGTACTTTTTACATTTTTAATATAGGCGCGCATTAAAAAGTTGCAAAATACAACTTTTAGTACTTTCTCTGCAATTTCGACCAAATGCAATTTTAATCAAACATTTTTTTCACGTTATGTAGCGTAGTAATTGTTCTAACGTCTCAAAAAATTCAAGTGGTGCAGTCCAATATTGGCAAAGTTATACGATTTTGTCGGAATATTAGTGGGAGTCACTGTATATACATATATATATACAACGTAATTTCATACAACAATAAACATATGACATCGACTGATCCGGCGCGTTGCCGTCCCCGTGAGCATCATAGGTGTTCCGAGTAGCTCCAGCATCGTGGGGGGGATCGACGTTCTCAGCTGATCGCCGAAAAAAAAGTGAAAGCAAACTGTCGTCACCGTAACAGCTGACGGACGTCCGCGGGCTCTGCTGAGTACGTCGACCTATCAATCATTTTAATGTATTTTTAATTTGTTTTTAATATATGTTTTATAACTATTGAAAAAGTAATAAGAATGTAAGGATAGATCGAAATGTGCAAGATCACGAGAGTCAATGTTTTTGAGTCGCAATCAAAGTACTGAAAATGACTCGGATAGCGAAGCAGCAGCAGCATGCTCGGATAGCATTTTGTTGAGTTTCTTAATTTTATTCACTAGTATTATAATTTGTTTAAGTTTATTATTGTTAATTTTACATATGGTTCATTTATTATTAATTTTGTTCTAAACTTGTTAGTTCTTAAAAATACATTTGTTAATGTATAATAATACATTTTTTTCCTACAAATTTTTTTTTTGTTTAAATTATAAACTATATTGGTAAATATAATTGTCTGTAAAAAATTTCCTCTATAACTCCGACAAGTGCCGAAAACAGGCGATTTGTCCATACTGTGCGCCGGACCGTCGCAACATGATCTAGTCGTCCGCACGCACAAGGAACCCATTCATCCCACAAATATTAAAATAGTTATCGTCCTTTTAAAAGTGTCCTAATATTATTTGTGAGTGACTGTATCTCCGTTACACTCACAGTTTGCATGCACACGCCAATGTCACTTGTTCTGGTAATTCACATTTTTAATGTTGGGGGAATAGGGAAGTCAAAGGGGAAATTACAGTGTGGCAAAACGACCAAAAGCTGGCCAAGCATCAAAAACAGTAGAAGAACATTATAAACCTTTCTAAAAGTACCGTGTACTGAGGTTTTGATGGTCGCTGATCACGTGATCACGAATGTAATGTTAGGTTAACCCTTTGCACTCGAAGCTATTTTAACTCCAAAACGAAACATTTCTTCCCACCTAGAATATTGCTCTTCTATATATATTTTTTTTATGTTATACATACGAAAATAGTGCAATTCACTCGAACAATACAGAAATGTTTAGTAATTTATTAAATACAATCAAATGTAATAATGTAAAAAATATTTTTAATAACGATACAGCAATTTTTCGTGGTGCCTAACAGTCACCATTCGAGTGCTAAGGGTTAACATTTTAATTAACCGTTCGTGAAGGAAATATAAAAGTATTAAAAAAATTGTTTTATGTATTTATATAAGAATATAGAAACTAAGGCTGAGCGGCGGTTACATTTATATGAAAAAGTTGTTCAGAATGTAGAGTTTTACAACATATTTAAATTTTATCAAAATCGGTGAGGAGGAACCTTTTGTGCACAATTTTACCAATACCTTTTCAATCTGTTTGTTTGTAGTATGTTTTATACTGAGAATCAAAATCAATAAGTTGATTTTCTATTGACACAGCTGTTAGTAGTTGTAAAACTTCAGATGGTATTTCGAAAAATCGTACTTGGGCCAGATTTTGGGCGTTTCTGCAATTATTTTAAACAAATGCGGTGTTTCTCTACAGTTTCTCTCTTACAGACCTGTTTTTAAAAATGATAAGGCGAAATTAAAATTATTTCAATTGAACGCTGCATCGTAAAACAGTTATTATTCATTGCTAAATGGACATCGTGAGAAAGTGGAGGATACGTTTCATTCGGAAATAATGAATGAGAGTTTGAAATAACTGTTTCGTTGTGAAGAGGACGTGTCGTCACAGAAGGCGAGGGTGTGGTCTCTGTACCAACGCATCGAACTCCTTTCATTTGTGGAAGAAACGGTCCCAGGTATTCGGGGGAGGAAGTGGTATCCTCGCGGGGATACGTCCCCAGGAGGGTACCCCCTTTCCCGACCGGTCCACAAAAAGCGATGCACCGGCTCCCACATTACTGCAGATTGATTTTTGCGGTAATTGGAGGTGCATCCTGAAAGGAGTTTCGGTGGTTGTTTGGAGGGGAAAACACCCGTGAAGACGGCAAGAAAGAAGTGCGTAAATCGTTTTCAAGAAAGAAGTACCGAAGCCCCAAAACGAAGAGTCAAGAAGAAGGCGCGAGAGCGACAGTATTCGAGAAGTACCGACCGCATAAGAAGTGTTGTGACACTTGGAAGTTCGCAACATTATGATGAACAACTAAATTGCAATGCAGCGTTCATTTGAAATAATTTTAATTTCGCCATTTTTAAAGTGTTACCATTTTTAAAAACGCATCTGTAAAGGGGGGTCCTTTCCTCATAAAACAATTTTTTTTGTATTCTGTTTGCAGAATGAAGCGGATAGCGAAGCTTGCCATGGAGGATACATCAAGCCGTCTCCAAATATGTGAAGAGGCAGGGGCAGCAGAAAATGTGCATCTCGTCGAAGAAAACCAAACAACGGTCGAGCCATCCAGGATGGAAAATGTAACGCCGTCGTCAAGTGGACAAGAAAAGGAAATATTACGGACTACCTCTTCTGACACCGGGCGTAGTCAAGAAATTCCACAAGAAACCGATAACAGTGAAGAACTCGGGGAGCAAACTGCCACCGACGAAGAAATGCACTTCGTCGAGGAAAACGAAACGACGGTCGAGCCATCCACGATGGAAAGTATAACGCCGTCGTCAAGTGGACAAGAGAAGGAAATATTACGGAATACCTCTTCTGACGCCGGGCATAGTCAAGAAATGACAAAAAAAAAGCTAAACGTGGAAAAACCATCAAAGACTATCTGGAGGAAGAAGCGGAGGTGCAGGCCCACCAGCTCGTCGTGCAAAGAGAAACGACGGTCGACCCACAGGAAGAATTGTGTCTTCCGGACGGATCTCTCAGCATTGTGGACATTCCTCATATTTTTCAAGAAATGAAACGCATAAGCAAACATTCCGAAATATTAGATTGTTCGATGGAAGATTTGAACATAATACGTATGAAGAGAACGGGGTTGGAGACCACCCTGACCGTGAAATGCATGATGTGCGATTATAGAGCCGATATCCACAGTCAACCTGATGATCCTCAGGTCATGGATATCAATCTACTACGCACAAATGGAAGAATTCCTCACTGCCATTAATGTCCCCGGTATGTCAACGAAGAGATACAGCAAATGCCATGACGACATCGTGGAGAAATTAATCCGTACTGCGGAAGCGGAAATGGTAGCAGCGGCTGAAGAGGAGAAAAGACTAGCCGTTGGAAGAGGCGACGTGTTAGCATGTGGAATTCCACACATTCCCGTCGTGGCTGACGGAAGTTCGATGAAGCGGCCCTACCGCACAGGAAAGTACAATTCAATCTATGGTGTCGGCGTGATAATAGGCTATCACACGAGGAAAGTTCTATTCATGGGAGTACGAAACAAAACGTGCTCCATTTGTTTTAACGCGGCAAAAAAGAAAGAAGAGCCGCGGCAACACGCATGCTTCAAAAACTGGGGCAGAAACCAGCCGTCCACCAGAATGGAGAGTGACGCCATCGCAGAAGGTTTCAATACCAGCGTGGAAAAACGTGGATTGATTTATTCGACATTAATTGCTGACGGCGACAGCAGTGTCTACAAGAAAATTCTCGACTGTGATCCATATAAAACATGGATGATCCGCGTGCAGAAAATTGAATGCACAAATCATTTGTTGCGCAACTTTTGCAACAAAATGAAAGATGTTGCGAAAAAGGCTCCGCCCGGTCACTACAGGCAAGCCGTAGAAAATAATATTCGGCGGATGCGCTCGGGGATAATGAAAGCTGCGGAGTATAGATTCGAAGAGAATCTGCCAATGGTACAAAAAATAAAAAATTTATGCGACGATATAATGAATATGCCCAGCCACGTGTTTGGAGAGCACAAACACTGTAGTAGAATAGGATACTTCTGCGATGGAACCAGGAAGAAGGAAGAGCAGAATATTGTTCCGGAATTGTTGAACCTTGGAGTTTACCAGAACATCCAAGATATCATCCGGTCACTGTCAGCGCACGGAGAAAGCATCCTCTATCGAAGCAACAACAACGCAGTGGAGAGTTTCAATAATATTGTTGCAAAATATATTGCTGGAAAAAGATTGAATTTCGGCCAAAGAGGATCTTACGCTGCAAGATGTGCTGCTGCTGTGATCCAGTACAATACGCAAGAAGTATTATCTCGTCTACAACGGTCCATGGAAAAGAAGCCGCCTCTACTTTTAACACAGATGGAAGAACGGCACAAAAAGAAACGACAACTCGAGCAACAAGCTCGACAAAACAGCACGACGAGAAACACAAGAAAGCAGTTCGGCGCAACACAAGATTCCGATTACGGACCAAATGCCCACAAGGCAGATATGGACGAATACATGTTCAATCTGCAAAAGGAAAAGCATATGGAAATGCTAAGCGATTGGCAGAAAGATAGAGAGACGATTGAACAAGAAACTATTGGACAGGCCAAGAACAGAAAGTGGATGGCGTACAGATCTAAACTTTTGACAGCGTCCAACTTCCGCGCCGTGTGCCAAAGAAGGAAGACAACGCTATGTTCGAAATTAGTGCGGACATTGCTATATCCACGCCTGCTAGACGTTTCTGCTGTAGCGTATGGAAAGCAGAATGAAGACACAGCTCGCGAAGAATTTTCCAGAAAGGAAAATATCGAAATTAGACCATGTGGTCTTTTTATCGATGCATCGATTCCCTATTTGGGAGCATCGCCGGATGGTGTAATCGATGACGACGGCATTGTGGAGATAAAGTGCCCACAAACTGCGGAAAATGTTACACCAGAAGAGGCAATATCAACAATAGAAGCAGTAAGTAAAATATTTACAGACAGTACTGGCAGCGTTATGAATAAAAGCCACGCGTACTTCTACCAAGTACAAGGGCAATTACATATCACTGCCAAAAAGTACTGCCTCTTCTGTATATGGACGAGGAAAGGTATAAAGTCCATTAAAGTTGACAGAGACGATGAATTTTGGCAACATAAAATGGAGCCAAAATTGACGCGCTTTTATATAGATTGTATGTTGCCCGAAATAGTTGACAGTAGATATACGAGAGGCATGTCCATTCGGGAGCCCCAATATATTATCGAAGCAATACAAAATTCACAAAGAAAAAGAAAAGTTGCAACTGTTCGACGTTGAGCTGCACTTATTAGTGCAGCACCACTGACTCGATCAGCTGGTAATAAGAAATTTTAAAGTTATTAAAATTACAGCCCAAGGATCGTATGTGATCCAAAAGCTGTTCGACGTCGAACTGCACACATGCAAATAAGTGTGCAGAATCGCTGATTCATTTCAGCGACATTTTTCATTTGTCTGATTACAGATTCCCGCATGGTAACAATGACCGAATCAAGAACGCAATGTGAAATTCCGAGGCGACAATGGATGCAGCATCAGCTGATAATATAAGTAGAGAAATGCAATTTTACTTTTCACACTGTCGTGTGGATTTCAACATTTTTCTCTTTTTGTATATTTGATTTTTGTTTCAGTTGCAGCCACGAACCATCTGGGCTGCCTCGTCGTCGAGAAGATGAAGGACCACACTGGTCGACTGCTCTCCGCCTCACCCAGATTCCGAGGCGACAATGGATGCAGCATCAGCTGATAATATAAGTAGAGAAATGCAATTTTACTTTTCACACTGTCGTGTGGATTTCAACATTTTTCTCTTTTTGTATATTTGATTTTTGTTTCAGTTGCAGCCACGAACCATCTGGGCTGCCTCGTCGTCGAGAAGATGAAGGACCACACTGGTCGACTGCTCTCCGCCTCACCCAGATTCCGAGGCGACAATGGATGCAGCATCAGCTGATAATATAAGTAGAGTAATGCAATTTTACTTTTCACACTGTCGTGTGGATTTCAACATTTTTCTCTTTTTGTATATTTGATTTCTGTTTCAGTTGCAGCCACGAATCATATGGGCTGCTTCGTCGTCAAGACGATGGAGGACCACACTGGTCGACTGCTCTCCGCCTCACCCAGATTCCGAGGCGATAGTGGAAAGCCAGAGAAAGAATTCGACGAGCCACTATTGGTGAGTTACCGAAGCCACATATGTTTATACTAAATAACAAAATATTTGTTAGTTTGCTTCTTTTTAATTTACATTTTACATGTTTCAGAACAAGCTGATCCGGAGTATCAAAAGGAACTCCCACTGAAGAGGCGGCCATGGCAGCCGCATCATTAATTTTACAATTTATTAATTATTTAAAAATTGTAATTTATTTATATTCTTTTTTATATACTTTATAATATTTATATTTTTTTCGTGTATTTATATTTATATTCTGTTATATTCACGTTTATATGTTTATTCTTTTTTTTAATGTAAGATTGTTTGTATTTTTCTTTTTTCGAATAAAAAAAATTATCTTGATTCGTCGGATAAATTCTCGTCGAATAAAGATACTTTCTTTATTCGAACATTCCAATGAGGAATAAAAATTTTTTTATCTTTTATTAGTTATTCGAAATTTTTATTTAGATAAATATTTTGCCCAACTCTGCCATTTTGCATTATCCCGAAATGACATACGGATTCCGAAACCTTGAGATTCTCGTAGATACACATACACGCCGACCTAGCGGTGTGTGAGTGTGCCGAGGCACGGCTGTTCGAACGAAGCTACGGCAGGCACCATGCGACCGAATAATGCAAAATGTTGCTCGAAAATGCAAGAGTCGGACCTGTTTGATGGCGAGCGCTCTAGATTTATCTTTTATCTAGCGCTTTTGACTCCTGATGAGCCCCATCTTTGCATTATCGAGGAATGATTCGCGGCATCCCGGACCCTTGCTATTCTCGTAGGTACACGTACACGTCGACCTGGCGGTGTGTGAGTGTGCCGCACGACTCTCATTCGAGCATAGTGACTACTGACGACGACAATGATCGGAAAGAGAATACAGCGCTCGTAGCGAAAAATGCCGGAACTATATTTGAGCAAAATAATAGCTGTGGGATGGTTTTTCGGGGGCGGCAAATCCTTTGTTTAATACGTAATTATACAATATAATAGGCGTTGCATTGACATTGTATATGTCACCGCTAGAGCGCTCGCCGTCAACATTCTCAATAAGAACCCGGTTATTTAAGAAAATGTGTCCTTATATCTACATTCTGCCGAATATTGCAAATTACGCCTAGAAAACGCAAAAGTAGGACCTGTTCGTTCGCGAGCGCTCTAGATTTATCTTTTATCTAACGCTTTTCACCCCTGGAAAGCCCCATCTTTGCATTATCGAACAATGATTTGCCGCCTCCCGAACCCTTGCAATCTTTTTCGTTCTTGCGGATCTAGCGTTGTGTGGGGCATACCATGGCACACGCACACGGCACGTACACGGCACACACACTGTCATTTGAGCTTCTCCTAGCGGCCGTTTGTAGCGTGAAGATCGCTAGGAAGCTTCTCCTAGTTCCTGTTTGGAGCGTGGCGACTCAAGGCCACGTAGGAAAACTGGCCCTTAATCCGTACTTTACTTGACCTCTGGTTTTATTTTTAATACAAATTTTACAGTTTTTGCATAATTTTTTTAATATTTTCTGATAAATTCTTTGCTGAGTAGTACGGTCTCAACACACTTGTCATTTGATTTATTCCAATATGACAGAATTGATCATGCAGATTTCTTATTAATTTCTTACTGAATTCTTCTGATATTATGATTTTTTTCTTATTGTAATATATCTTGTTTTCCTCATACACATTTTTTTGTTTCTTTAAATCTTCGTTTTTATTCTGATCATCCATGATACTCCTTAAATTTATTAGATTTACGGTTTGCAAGTTATCTTCATTATTTTCTTCTGCTTCAAATACCGGGTTTCTGCTTAAGCAGTCTGCTTCTATGTTGAATTTACCTGGATTATATTTCACCGTAAAATCATATTGTGACAAGTAGTATATAATGTCGCCTAGCTCTTCATCCGGTCTAGCTTTTATGTTTAAGTCTTTTAATGGCTTATGATCCGAGTAAACTTCGAAAGATCTACCCATAAGCCAGTATTGCCAAAACTGTACTGCTTCTTTGATTGCTAGAGCTTCTATATATATTGCCTTTTTCTTTTTTTGTGAATTATTTAATTTTTTTGAAAAATAGGCAACTGGTTTCTCTGTACCACTTTCCGGTTGAGGCTGTTTTAGTACGGCGCCCAATCCTTGGATACTTCTGTCTGTATAGATTTTTATCGGTAACGAAGGGTCATAAATTGTTAATACTGGCTTAGTACATAAAAATTTCTTTAGGTGGTCAAAAACGTTTTGGCATTCTTGCGACCATACAAATTTTTGATCCTTCCTTAACAGATTGTGCAACGGTTCCAATATGACAGCGATCTTAGGTACGTAGTCATGATAGAAATTTACTTTTCCCAAAAATTGACGTATATTTTTCTGAGTTGTTGGAGTTGGAAAATCAACTATTGCTCTTAGATTATCTTTCATTGGTTCAACCGTATTATAACTTATAACGTGTCCGAGATAATTTACTGTATTCGACGCAAACATACATTTTGAGAATTTTAGTCTAAATCCTTCTTCTGTGATAGCCTTCAGCAACTTTTCTAAATGTCTAAGATGTTCTTCGAAGGTTGCAACGAGACGTATGTGTCTCGTTGCGAGTCGTTTTGTACCTTAGCCCGCACCAATCACCGGTGCGGGCTAGCCGCGCGCCAATCCGCGGAATCCAGCCCGAGCGCGGACCAATCGGCGTGTGCCGAAGATTCTCGAACGAGCACACGAGGTCCGCGTTCGGGCTATAAAGATCGCGACGGAACCAGCCGAAGACGGAGTTGGTCTGGAGCAGCTCTCGGGTGAACACCCGGGCCCAGATCCTCTCGCAGCCGCGCCAAATCGTGCTAGCCGCGGTATACTATCGGGCGAACACGACGAGGCGCTGGAATCGGCAGAACGTAAGTGGGTTTACGTCCCCTACGTGAAACCGCGACCGCGACCGGATTCTGGGAGGCAGTCGATCACCGGCTTGCTCTTGTCAGAGCACCGAGGGTACGACACTCCGGACCGTCATCCTTACCCTCTCGGTATACTACCGGAGACGAGCGACCTCGCCGGTTTCGGGCCGTAGGCATTAGGTTTACGTCTGTGCCTACGTGCTCGAGCCGCGGCCGGGCGGGGACGACGGGTGGGGTGTTCCGCGGATTCCATACCCTCTCCTCTCCGCGCCCCGCGTGCCCAGCCCACCAGGAAACCAAAGTCGATTCACTATCGTTCGCTGGGCCGCGGTGGGAATAACACCTCGAGGATCGGGAGAGCTCGGGATCGCACCGAGAGCGCCCGACTCAGGCACCGCCTTAGCGAGCACGGCTCGCCCGCGCTCCCCGCGTACCACGTTCTCTACGCGTACCGCGATCTTACCCGAACCGCGCCGAGAGCGCCCGACTCAGGCGCCGCTTTAGCGAGCACGGCTCGCCCGCGCTCCCCGCGTACCGCGTTCTCTACGCATACCGCGATCCTACCCGAACCGCGCCGAGGGCGTCCGACGGCAGGCACCGTTCCAGCGAGCACGACTCGCCCGCGTCCAGCATTTCCCGCGTACCGTATCGAAACCGAAAACCGTGCCGGCGTCCCGCGGTTACTCTAGGCTAGTTCTCGCGTAGAATAAGTAGATTAATTAGGTTAAGCTACTCGCGTCGGGCTCCACTTTTACGGTCCATTTATTCTTGGTTGTTCAATTGTTAATAGGCCGGTGGAGAGGCAACCGGACATCGCCAGCCCATCGCCGGACCGTCTGGGAATCCGGGCGGGTAACGAGCGGACCGCTCCCCGTTTCGGTTTTGTTACTCTCACACTTTATTATTTCTTTTATACACACTTTATTATTCCTTTTTTTTACACATCAGCTAACACCATTCAGTTAATAAATTAGTTTTGTTTACCACTAACGCAGACCGAATCATTAAACCACCTCATCCCCCCCTCCCCGACGAACCCTGGTCGCTGAGCGAATCCAGGGGAGGGAACGCGCGCCTCGCTCGCGCCTCAACGCAAGCGAGACGCTACCGTTACAAGGTTTTTGAGAATATCAATATATCATCTATTGTTCAGATTTGAACATCGCGCCGGTTTGGCGGATCAGCCGTCACGAACGTAATGACGCGATTCGTCGACTCGGCCGAGTCCGCGACTTCGCAATTCGCGACTCCCGTGCGAGCGCACACACGCGTGCCAATTAATTACGCCGGCCACCCCCTCCCCCAAGATCAGGCAAGACGAACGTCGGCCCGTTACGCGTTCGTCTCGCTCTCATTTCCGTCTCTGTCGTTATAGAGAAGCCACGTCCGACCAAATTTTCTTAGTTTTTGCCTTGCGCCACGCACGCGGACCGATTTTTGTATTACGAAGGTTTCATTAAACCCACCAGCTTTTTCAACCGACTTTATTGTCAACCGTAGCGTTACATTCGTTCACAGGAAGTGCGCGACCGCGTGAATTATAATAAAGACACGACCACACCACGTGTTCACTTATCAAAAGACTAGTTTTTCTTTCGGTTCGACCAACCGCGAGCAGAAATCTCCCATTCTGGGATAGATCCAGCCACGAACATCTATATAGTTCACAGTAAATTCCGACAATTCGTGTTTTTTTATTATATTATTTAATATTCTCTGAAAGATGGCTGGTGATGTTTTCATCCCAAAGGGCAAACATGTCCATTGATAATGCCCTTCTTGAGTTATGAACCCCGTTTTGCTCCTGTCTTCTACTCTTAGTGGAATAGACCAAAACGCCGAATTAATATCTAGTTTTGAAAAGTATTTGCAATTTCTTGTTTTTGTTACTAAATCTTCAATTCGCGGAAATGGCTGCGATTGAGGTATTATAATTTTATTAAGGTCTCTGAAGTCAATGCAAAGTCGTGACTTCTTGTTTTCATCTTTCTTGAACGCTAAAGTTACTGGAGCTGCGAAAGGACTGTACGATTCTCCTATAAGATTTCTCTTTAACAGCTCCGATATCTGTTGTAACCGTACAGGTTACATATTGATACACCCCATATATCGAACGTCGATGTCAACCCTACCATAACACTCGGTGACGTAACCCGCGAGTCCTGACGGAGAAAAGGACCGCGAGATATCGCGACACTTGTCGCAATGCGCACGCATCGATCCCCACTCGATACCGATCGAAGGAGGTCGATGCGTGCCGCAGATAGATCACTCTACATCTGGAAGCGGTTCTAGCCGCACGGGTTCGCGAAGTGTCCCGTCGGCGAAACACGGTACGCGATCGAGGGGTCAAACCGACCCGATAGAACAGGCAAACCGACTGTTCTATCCTCGACGCGTAAGCGCCTCAAACCGAGGAGTCACAGGTGCAAACTGCGCTGTGGCATTGCCGACGATTAAGACGCAGTTTGTGTTCTGTGGAATTGTCACGGATTATTTAGAATTTATAAATCGTTCGTCGTAATCGTGGTACCGAGTGGACACTTCGTCATCGTAAATTTCGTGGTTCTCGTTCGAAATGCCCATCACTGCTTCGGTAGGATTTGCACGGTCGTGATCATTTTGCCGCTACCAACAAGGAATACGTTCGGAGGCCACGTATCGTGCTGAAGAGCATAGTCCTTGGTAGCGTGGCGTGACCTACGGCTTGGTGTGCGTCTCTATCCATACCACTCATACGAGTATTCGGACGAGTGTATGGATGGTCTGACAAGTCCACAATCGTGCAGTGGGTACTACGCATACGGATTGTTCGAACGAACTCACAATTTCCCTTCGGGTCGATTCGATACGACCGAACCCTGCACAATCCTTGTCATTCTGCCGCTACTTACACGGAGATTGCTCGGAGGCCACGTATCGTGCTGAAGAGTAAACTTCTTGGTCGCGTGGAGTGCCAGGGGTTTTTAGTGTGTGTCTCCACTTGGGCCATTTGTACGTGAATTCGGCCAAATACTTGGGTGGTCTGACAGGTTCGCCTTCGATCGGTTACGAGGTCGAAACGAGTCGTTCAACCGTCACTGCGTCGAGCACACGGGTCGGATTAGAGCGAGCGGACTGTGCACGATTCTTGTCATTCTGCCGCTACCTATACGGAGATTGCTCGGAGGCCATGTATCGTGCTGAAGAGTAAACTTCTTGGTTGCGTGGAGTGCCAGGGATTTTTAGTGTGTGTCTCCAAACGTATTACTCGTACGTATTTGCGGCCGGGTGCACGGTTGGTTAGACAGGTCACGAACTCGCATATCGCTAGGCGCGATCCACATTGAAATCGTTAAAATCGTTCATTGAAAAACCAGGTGTAGAGACAAAGCGAGCGAACTGCGTGCGTCGTAACACGGTATACACTGCGTGTTTACGTGTTACGAGAATTCGGTGCGGATTACCGATACGCGGTATTCAGCGCGTCATCATAAAGGAATTTATTGCCCTGTACGTCGGGAAAGATCACGGGCCGTCCTGTAAACAAATAGCTCGTTTCCGAGCATATCGGAGAGATAGCTCTTCAAGGATTATAAATAGTTCTTCCAAGAATATACTGCCCTTTTACTAGAAATTTGTCTACAAGCTTTATTTGTCTCGTCCAAACCTCGCCGCTTTCCAGTGCCTGGAGGCACGAATCCATCTCCTTCGCGAATTGACACGCGTAGGGAATTGGGGGTAGTAACCGGCCCCCGTGTCATAGTATAAATAACCCTTGAGTCGTCGAGACAGGGATAAAATCGAATTAACGCAGTCAAGTAAGGAATGTACGGTTACAAGCCATTCATTCAGTTTTTCTACAACATCATATGAATGTCCATTCGTCGAAGTTATTGAGCTTTTTCCGCTATATACATCTAAATCATACGTATAACCGTTTGGTAAACACAACTTGTATAGTTTGATCCCATATTTATGGCGTCTCCCTTTTATGTATTGGCGGAAATGCAAGCGTCCACGCCATACAATCATACTCTCATCTATGACAACAGTTTTCCCCGGTTTGACAGTACTCTGGAATGCTAAAAGAATTTCTTTCTGTATCTAATTTTGTACAAAGGATCCTCAACTCTGCATATTTCATTATCGACAAAATGTAAATGCTTTAGAATGGACAAGAAACGATCGCGCTTCAGGATCCGCTTTATTCGATCGTTGCCGTACATACTATTCTCAGCCCAATATAACCTAATGTCCGGCATTTGGACGACACCCATAATTAATAGTATACCGAGAAAGGCCTTCATTTCGTCTATTGAAACAGGTATCCAGGAGCTCTGATGTTTTTTTGTTTTTTTATCAGTGAAAATTTGCATGGCATATTTGTTTGTTTGTTGGACCATAAGTAGAATTATGCTGTTGGTTACGAATAGTTCATATATTTCCAACGGATCATTGCAATTAATATTTTCGATTAGAAGTTCCGCGTCTTGCCCACGCTCTGGTTCTGCCGCTTCTTTTTCCGCTTGTGTCGTTGGAACTGTTTGCCATTCTGTTTCTTGGAGCGTTTTATTCGGAGACAAATATAAATTAGAAAGCCTAATGCATGAGTTGTCGATACTAAATTCTTGCTCTGATATACTGTCATCTGAAGTATAGCAAATAGGTCGTGGCCTTTTTCTTCGATAACATTGTATATCAGATTCATCTGATGAATCATCAAATTTCCTTCGTGACATCCTATGGGTAATATTTTTGACTGAAATTCGATTTGGAATTAGGTTACAATACATATACAGACGTTGGATTACTTCAAAAGTATTTCAACTAAATATTGAGATATATATAGAACATTACCTCAGAGCAAATATATTATATAAGTTATTATAGCAAAATGTTAATTTTGTTATACTTTTTGACCTACTAACAATAGTTGGGTGTAGCTTCGACAGAAACAAAAATATGTGTTTCTATTTCGATCGTTTTGTGTTCTCAATAGATGCACAATGTTGAAACACGTAGCATATGATTTATTTCAAATCAGCGCCGTGAGATGGGAGAAAGTGTAGGGATATTGGCGCTGCCGCTCCATTCCCCTAGGCACGCGCCTAGAGAATATGCTCCGACGAGGTTGGCAGTGCCAACCTCGGGCAACGCAGGCGAGAGAACCGCCATGTACTCTCTCGCTACCTGACTCTCGATCGAGACAGACGTCTCGATCCAACGCTCTCGAACCAGAGTCGAATAAAGTTGTTTCGTTACGTACACGCGTTAGTCATTATTGGTAGAAAGTCTCCTAGTGGTTCTGTGCAGAGTAGGCTGCATCTTGGATCTGCATTTATCCGCGGGACCCTTAAACCTACAACTGGTGACCCCGACCTGATTGGAAATCAAGAACCACGCTGTACGTGCCCGGAAGCCGGTGCACATTTTCACGGAGACCACCAGGGAGAAATTGCTGGTTCCTGGCGGCGAGCAATCCGCTCCCTGTACGCTGTCGTTGCTGGTTCATGGCGGCGAGCAATCCACTCGCTGCACGCCGTTGTTGCTGGTTCCAGGCGGCGAGCCATCCGAACGCTGCACACCGGATGCCATCCTGGACGTCTACGGAGGACGAACTCGCTGGAGCGCCGCGGATTGCGTGAAGCCATCGACCTTCGGCGCCTTTTCCAGGGCCCAACATCGAATGGCCACCACGTGCGTGAAGCCACCGATCACCGGCGCCTTGACGAGCATCACCTTGCAGCCTGTTTATCGACGAGTCCAGCCTTGCGTGCGCCGACAGGTATCGTTCTGATTATTCAATATTCCGCGTCATTATTGTAAACGATGGTGATCGCAGTGCGGTACCTCGTGGCGAAAATATCTACGAAGCAATTTTCGTATGCCGGCTGATTCGACCGCATCGCGACCTTCGCGTAGTTGTGTTTATGCCGCGTCGACTCGTGTGACCGCTACGGTACCGGGTAGTTCGTGTTTACCGCGTCGCGCCGTACCTTTGTTAAACTGCGTACATCTGCGCAGAGCGCGCGTTACGAATAATTCGCGGCCGGTTCGAACACATGCGTGTTCGCAAAATCGCGCGAAATGACTACCCCCGCGTCGCTCACTCAGGATGAACTCCTTCAGACGTTGTTACAGGGTTGCGTCGATTCATACCGGGAACCGAAAGTGCCCGATTTCTTCAAAGAAGATCCGGCACTTTGGTTCGCCCAAGTCGAGTCATACTTGTCCGCGGCAAGGATTCACATTCAAAAAACAATGGCTGATGTAGTGGTGGCCGCGTTGAAGTACGACGTTGTCACTACGATCAAGGACATACTATTCATGTCGCCTCCTCCAGAGGATTTATACGATCGAATAAAAGCACGAATCATATCTAGCTACGCTGTTTCTGCCGAGAGCAAGCTCCGACAGCTCTTGAAGGGCGAAGTTCTGAGTGAGGGCTAACCGTCCCAGTTATTGACCGGCCTCCTCAACCTGAATGACGGGTCTTGCAGCGACGAAATAATTCGCGCCGTATTTCTCGAATAGCTGCCGTCGCATGTCCGTGCCGTCCTGGCCTTGGCGAACGTTTTCGAGCCACGGAAGCTCGCCGAATTAGCCGACAAGGTCGTTGAGGCCTCCGGAACAGGCCCATCCGCGATAGCTGCCGTCTCGTCTCGAGACGCCTCTCTACGCGCGTTAGAAGAAAAGGTCGACCGCCTCACGCGCCAACTAGCTTCCATAACCACTTCGCGCACCCGCGAGAGTCGTCCGCCGACGAACCCCTTCATGGAGTAGGAATCGATCGCGCGAAAACCGCTCTCTGCCGAAAGAAACCGTGTGCTAGTTTCACAAGAAGTTCGGGAAAGATGCGCGTCGATGTATCAAGCCGTGCTCCTGGGAGACGGAAAACTAAAAAGTACTAGCTGCTTGGAGGCGAGCCCGTCTAGTACCGAATCTCATCGTCTCCACATACGAGACCGCGATCTCGGTCTCACATTCTTAATCGACACCGGTGCCGATCTCTCTTTGCTGCCTGTTGCCAAAGGCTCGTGTCGCCCAACGGGCTATAAACTCTACGCGGCAAATGAGACAACATTATTGACGCCGTGAACAATTGAGACGCCGTTCATTCCCGTGGAATTTCTGTATCGCATCGGTACCGTTTCCGATCATCGGTGCCGATTTTCTAAAACATTACGGGCTGCTCGTTGATTTGCGCCTGCTCAAACTGATCGACCCCATGACGAAAATTGCCGCCATCGGCACAGTAAAACCTTCGTCCGTGCGCGATGTCAAATCGGTCGATCCAGCTTCCGCGTTCGCCGGAATTTTATCCGAGTTTCCGAACGTCGTTGGGCCTTCACAGAATAATGACCGTACGCCACAAGACGTCCTTCATCATATCGTGACCGAAGGTCCGCCAATTGTGGAACGCGCGCGTAAGTTAGCGCAGGAAAAACTTGCGCGCCGCGAAAGCAGAGTTTAAACAGCTCGTCAGCTCGGGAATTTGCAGGCCTTCTAGTAGTCTAGGAGTCCTATTCATCTCGTCCCGAAAAAGGACGGGGGCTGACGCCTCTGCGGCGATTACCGCCGTCTCAACGTGGTAACGATTCCTGATAAATATCCAGTCCCCCATCTTCACGATTACTCCGTGAACCTTCACGGAAAATCCGTTTTCACGAAGCTCAATCTTCACCGGGCGTATCAATAAATTGCGATCACCCCGTCTGACATTCCGAACATGGCGGTCATTACCCCGTTTGGGCTTTTCGAATACAGGGTAATGCCCTTTTGCTGTCGTAATGCCGGACAAACCTTCCAGCGTTACATCTACCGTGCCCTCGGGGATTTAGACTTCGTATTCGCGTATATTCATGATATTCTCATTGCTTCCTCGAATCGGAAGGGACATGAAGATCACCTACGCGTAGTCCTGCAACGCTTGCAGGAATATTGTCTTCGGCTAAACACCCAAAAGTGCGAGTTCGGGAAGTCGTCTCTCGAGTTCCTCGGTCATATCATAGACCAGCACGGGTCTAGCCCCATTCCCGAGAAAGTCAAGGCCATAACAGATTTTCCATGGCCTCGGGCCGTTGCTGATCTTCATAGGTTCCTTGGCATGGCCGATTTCTACCGACGTAGCATGCGACACGCCGCAGACGCGCAGGCTCCCCTTCACGAATACCTCGTCGAGTCGAAGAAAAATGACAAACGCGAGATTGTATGGACCCCTAAATCCGAGGAAGCGCTCGCTCGGGTCAAAAGTGACCTCGCCAACGCAACCATGCTCTCTCATCCCGCGGCAAACGCAGTGACGCGTATCGTCACTGACGCCTCCGATTTCGGCATGGGCGCGTCACTCGAGCAAAAGTCCGAAGATTCCTGGAACCCCTCAGCTTTCTTCTCCACGAAATTCAGCCCTGCCCAACGCAATTACAGTGCGTACGATCGTGAGTTGACTGCCGGTTATGAGGCACTAAAATACTTCCGACACTTCTTAGAAGGTCGCGAATTTAGCATCGTGACAGATCACAAGCCTCTCACATACGCGTTTCGTCAGAAAGCCGACAATGCATCTCCTCGACAGCTCAGACAGTTGTCGTACATCTCTCAATTTACCACTCGCATTGAGCACCTTCCTGGCTCGGAAAACGTCGTTGCCGATTCATTATCTCGAGTCGACTCGCTGCGAACATTTCTCTGGACGAACTGTCCAAAATGCAAGAGAGCGACGACAAGCTGAAGGAATTACTGCGCTCTGCCGACGACTCGTTGTCCCTGCGACAAATAAGGTGGGGACCTTCCCACACCACGATCGCGTGCGACCTCACGGGCGAAACCTTGCGCCCGTACATTCCACAGCCGGCTAGAAAAAAGATTTTTGACACTTTCCACAACCCTGCGCACCCCTGCGCTAAGATCACTGATCGGGTAATTCGGAAACGTTACGTCTGGCCGGACATGCACCGCTTTAAACACGTCCATATGGACATTGTCGGTCCTTTACCGGTTTCCGACGGCAATCGCTATTGCCTTACCATAATCGATCGTTTCTGGCGATGGCCCGAGGCCATTCCCCCTCCCCTAAGGGGAGGGACGGAACGACACCCCCCCAAACCGGGAAATTAACCCGGGGGGTGTCGGCCTATCGCGGGGGGAGCTATGCTCCCCCCCGGGGGCCCGGGTCAGCTCACGCCCCGGGCCACCAAGTTCGCCGCCCCCAATGGTGGGGGCATAACAGGGCGCGGGGGAACTCCCCGCGCCAACCCCACTCCGCCCCCCACCACCGGGGGCACACGTTGACGCGGGGGAGACCCCCGCGCCCTCCCAGCCGTCTCCGCCCCCCTCCCGGGGGGCACACGTCGACGCGGGGGTCGTCCCCGCGCCCACACCCTCCTCGCGGAGCCCGGGTCCCGTTCCCGGGCCCGCTCGGCGGCCTCCTTCTGGGTCATTACAACCTCACAGAAGGAGGCCACCGCTCTCCACGACCCCTCGCTGTCGACCATGTGGTCGACCACGGTCGGCAGTGAGAGGTCCCACCCGCCCACGGCGTCTCTAAGGACACGGCGCGGCTCGGCCCAGGCCGGGCACTCCTCTAAGGTGTGCCGCGCCGTGTCCACATCCTCGTCGCAGTGGTGGCACTGCGTGGTCGGCTCCCGCCCCATCCTATGCAGGTACTCTCCGAAACAACCGTGACCGGAGAGCACCTGCGTGAGGCGGAAGGTCAGCCTTCCCCGCCTCCCGCACCATATGAGAAATATGGGCAGGAGACCCCGGGCCTAACCCTAACCCTTTTTTTTTTTTTTTTTTTTTTTATCGTGAGGAAATGTTTTATACATACCCCGACTCCCTGGGGGAAGCCGGGGTTATGTGGGATTCTCCCCGGGGGGCGAACCCCCGGAGACTACCCACTAAAACCTCACGCCCACCTAAGCTACACGGGAGGTGCCTGGATCACGCGAGTACTCAACAGGACACCTCCCAGCTAATACATGCCACCCCGGGGGAGGGGGTTAGCCTCCCCCACTGCCTACTCTATAAAACCCCGGGCGGAGGGACCCGCCCGGTGTCCCCATCCCTGGAGCCTTCGGATTGGGCTTCCCGAGCCCCAGCTCGGTCCACCCACAGCTCCCGGAGTCTTCATGCCCCGCTCGGGGCCGGTATCCCGAAGGAACCAGCCCCGGCCGAGGCAGGAAGACGCCGCCACCGGAAGGAAGGGCCGTCGGAGGCGCGATCCGGCACGCCCCGACCCTTCCTCACCCAAATCCCCCCACGAATCCCCCTCCCCTAACGGGAGGGACGGACCGACACCCCCCCAAACCGGGAAATTAACCCGGGGGGTGTCGGCCTATCACGGGGGGAGCTATGCTCCCCCCCGGGGCCTAACCCTAACCCTTTTTTTTTTTTTTTTTTTTTTTATCGTGAGGAAATGTTTTATACATACCCCGACTTCCTGGGGGAAGCCGGGGTTATGTGGGATTCTCTCCGGGGGGCGGAGCCCCCGGAGACTACCTACTAAAACCTCACGCCCACCTAAGCTAAAGGGGGAGGTGCCTGGATCACGCGAGTATTCAACAGGACACCTCCCAGCTAATACATGCCACCCCGGGGGAGGGGGTTAGCCTCCCCCACTGCCTACTCTATAAGACCCCGGGCGGAGGGACCCGCCCGGTGTCCCCATCCCTGGAGCCTTCGGATTGGGCTTCCCGAGCCCCAGCTCGGTCCACCCACAGCTCCCGGAGTCTTCATGCCCCGCTCGGGGCCGGTATCCCGAAGGAACCAGCCCCGGCCGAGGCAGGAAGACGCGGCCACCGGAAGGAAGGGCCGGCGGAGGCGCGATCCGGCACGCCCCGACCCTTCCTCACCCAAATCCCCCCACGAATCCCCCTCCCCTAACGGGAGGGACGGACCGGCACCCCCCCAAACCGGGAAATTAACCCGGGGGGTGTCGGCCTATCACGGGGGGAGCTATGCTCCCCCCCGGGGGCCCGGGTCAGCTCACGCCCCGGGCCCCCAAATTCGCCGCCCCCAGTGGTGGGGGCATAACAGGGCGCGGGGGAACTCCCCGCGCCAACCCCACTCCGCCCCCCACCACCGGGGGCACACGTTGACGCGGGGGAACTCCCCGCGCCAACCCCACTCCGCCCCCCACCACCGGGGGCACACGTTGACGCGGGGGAGACCCCCGCGCCCTCCCTACCCTCTCCGCCCCCCTACTGGGGGGCACACGTCGGCGCGGGGGTCGTCCCCGCGCCCAAATACGCCTCGCGGAGCCCGGGTCCCGTTCCCGGGCACGCTCGGCGGCCTCCTTCTGCTTGATCACATCATCGCAGAAGGAGGCCACCGCCTTCCACGACCCCACGCTGCCGACCATGTGGTCGACCACGGTCGACAGCGAGAGGTCCCACCCTTCCACCGCGGCTCGCAGGACACGGCGCGGCCCGGCCCAAGCAGGGCACTCCTCCAGAGTGTGCCGCGCCGTGTCGACATCTTCGCCGCAGTGGTGGCACTGCGCCGTCGGCTCCCGCCCCATTCTGTGCAGGTACTCTCCAAAACAGCCGTGGCCGGAGAGCACCTGCGTGAGGCGGAAGGTCAACCTTCCCCGCCTCCCGCACCATATATAAAATATGGGCAGGAGGGCCCGGACAATCGGACGTGTGGAGGGCGTTAGCAGCGCCCTCCACTCCGATAAACTTTCCGTCCGGGCCTGGCGATTCTGGCCCTCGAGCTCCTCCTCCTCCTCGCGCGTGAGTTCCACCCCCGGCGGGCGGCGGAAGGAGCGGGCGATGTGGTATAGCTTCGCCCGCTCCGCCGCCACCACAGTGAAGGGTGGAATCACGGCGAGGAGTCCCGCCGCCTCGGTGGAGATGGTGCGGTACCCCCGTATGACCCGCAAGGCCAGCCGCCGCCGCACTCTTTCGAAGAGTTTGCGGCTAGGCGTGCTGGCCTCGAGCGAGCGGTGCCATACGGGGGCCCCATACAGGGCTATAGACCGCACCACCTCCACGTAGAGGCGGCGTACTTTCAAATCCGGCCCCCCGACATTCGGCAGCAGCCGCGCCAATGCGGCTGCCGTCCTCTCTAGTCGGGGGGCGAGGAGCTCGAAGTGTCCATCAAATCGCCAGCGGCCGTCTATGATCAGGCCCAGGTACCTCATCCTGGGCCCGATCGCGACGGAGGTTTCAGCGACACGAATCCGGAGATCTTGACCACGGGGTAGCCGCCACACCCGAGGCGAATACAACCAAATCGCCTCGGTTGCCTAACCCTTTTTTTTTTTTTTTTTTTTTTTTTTTTTTTTTTTTTTTTTTTTTTTTTATCGTGAGGAAATGTTTTATACATACCCCGGCTCCCTGGGGGAAGCCGGGGTTATGTGGGATTCTCTCCGGGGGGCGGAGCCCCCGGAGACTACCCACTAAAACCTCACGCCCACCTAAGCTACATGGGAGGTGCCTGGATCACGCGAGTACTCAACAGGACACCTCCCAGCTAATACATGCCACCCCAGGGGAGGGGTTAACCTCCCCCACTGCCTACGCTATAAGACCCCGGGCGGAGGGACCCGCCCGGTGTCCCCATCCCTGGAGCCTTCGGATTGGGCTTCCCAAGCCCCAGCTCGGTCCACCCACAGCTCCCGGAGTCCTCGTGCCCCGCTCGGGGCCGGTATCCCGAAGGAACCAGCCCCGGCCGAGGCAGGAAGACGCCGCCACCGGAAGGAAGGGCCGTCGGAGGCGCGATCCGGCACGCCCCGACCCTTCCTCACCCAAATCCCCCCACGAATCCCCCTCCCCTAACGGGAGGGACGGACCGACACCCCCCCAAACCGGGAAATTAACCCGGGGGGTGTCGGCCTATCACGGGGGGAGCTATGCTCCCCCCCGGGGGCCCGGGTCAGCTCACGCCCCGGGCCCCCAAATTCGCCGCCCCCAGTGGTGGGGGCATAACAGGACGCGGGGGAACTCCCCGCGCCAACCCCACTCCGCCCCCCACCACCGGGGGCACACGTTCACGCGGGGGAGACCCCCGCGCTCGGTTGCCTAACCCTTTTTTTTTTTTTTTTTTTTTTTTTTTTTTTTATCGTGAGGAAATGTTTTATACATACCCCGACTCCCTGGGGGAAGCCGGGGTTATGTGGGATTCTCTCCGGGGGGCGGTGCCCCCGGAGACTACCCACTAAAACCTCACGCCCACCTAAGCTACACGGGAGGTGCCTGGATCACGCGAGTACTCAACAGGACACCTCCCAGCTATCATCATACCCCGGGGGAGGGGTTAACCTCCCCCACTGCCTACGCTATAAGACCCCGGGCGGAGGGACCCGCCCGGTGTCCCCATCCCTGGAGCCTTCGGATTGGGCTTCCCGAGCCCCAGCTCGGTCCACCCACAGCTCCCGGAGTCCTCGTGCCCCGCTCGGGGCCGGTATCCCGAAGGAACCAGCCCCGGCCGAGGCAGGAAGACGCCGCCACCGGAAGGAAGGGCCGTCGGAGGCGCGATCCGGCACGCCCCGACCCTTCCTCACCCAAATCCCCCCACGAATCCCCCTCCCCTAACGGGAGGGACGGACCGACACCCCCCCAAACCGGGAAATTAACCCGGGGGGTGTCGGCCTATCACGGGGGGAGCTATGCTCCCCCCCGGGGGCCCGGGTCAGCTCACGCCCCGGGCCCCCAAATTCGCCGCCCCCAGTGGTGGGGGCATAACAGCTCGCGGGGGAACTCCCCGCGCCAACCCCACTCCGCCCCCCACCACCGGGGGCACACGTTGACGCGGGGGAGACCCCCGCGCCCTCCCTACCCTCTCCGCCCCCATCCGGGGGGGCACACGTCGGCGCGGGGGTCGTCCCCGCGCCCACACCCTCCTCGCGGAGCCCGGGTCCCGTTCCCGGGCCCGCTCGGCGGCCTCCTTCTGCTTGATAACATCCTCGCAGAAGGAGGCCACCGCATTCCACGACCCCACGCTGTCGACCATGTGGTCGACCACGGTCGACAGCGCGAGGTCCCACCCGCCCACTGCGGCTCTCAGGACACGGCGCGGCCCGGCCCAAGCAGGGCACTCCTCCAGAGTGTGCCGCGCCGTGTCGACATCTTCGCCGCAGTGGTGGCACTGCGTAGTCGGCTCCCGCCCCATTCTATGCAGGTACTCTCCGAAGCAACCGTGGCCGGAGAGCACCTGCGTGAGGCGGAAGGTCAACCTTCCCCGCCTCCTCGGTTGCCTAACCCTAACCCTAACCCTAACCCTAACCCTATTTTACTAAGGCTAGCGGCGTTCAGATTATCATCTGTCGGCCATTCGCCTGTGAATAGCGTTCTGACTATCGTCGTACGGCTATCCCATTCCCTATATATATTTATTATGAGGCTATTCATTTTTTTTTCAGCGGCCTCTCGCTTCTTAATATAATTATCCTATAATACATTATAATAAAATTTTACGATATTGTAGAAATGAAGCCGGCTGACTGGTTACACAGATATTTATTGGCAATATAAAATATAATTCACAATCACGACTTTAATCTTAAACTTTACCGATTCGACTATGATTATTTCCGACAAAATTAACCCGACTATACGACTTTCACCACCTATTTTCAATCGATACTGCTCCCGATGTCCGTCTGACCGTTTTTATATAGCGTTCGTCTTATTTATTTTATTTGTTTACTTCCCGGGGCAACGGCCGCTTGTCCTAGCGTTTTTCGAGCGAACGTCAAAACATCGCACCCCTTGCGCTGTTTTTCCGTTCGCTCAGGTGACTCGCGCCGCGAAGGTTGCGGGGCAACGCCTGTTACCTTTAAACATTTGGCGGCTCTCACGTCCCCGCCGCTCACCCTTCATCCATCCACACACACATATCCATTCATTCATCTCACAATACTATATACAATTAAATTTCTATATTATAATTATTAAATCTCGTAATGCCAATTATTTTATCGATACAATCCCGTGTCGCTAATATCATGTTATGATTATTTAATCTCGTAATGCCAATTATTTAATTATTAATTTCCGCGGCACTAATTATTTAATTCTTAAATCAAATAAAGCGTTGGTCCTGATATCGGTCCCTCTTGGACGCGGACGTTGACTATGTCAAAAATTCCCGAGATCTAGAGGGAGCGGCTATCTGGAAACTTGCTACATATTCTACAATGTACATTTAACATGAAGCTAATAAATAATGTTATTCCAACATTTTTCTTTTCACCGGTTTAGAGTATTTCGAAAACCAATACTCTTCAAATCTTGCATCCCACGTGTTCGAGCAATCAGCTGTTCGGTGCCGCTGTGCGTCCGCACGCACAGACGGCGAATTAGCGATTGCCGAACTTTTGTTTGTATCGAGGACTCGGCCGTCGTCGCGGTTCGTCTCTCTCTCTCCCCGCACACTTCTGGTGGACCGAGTAGTTCGGGGTGCGCGGCGAGGGGAGAGAGCCGCGTCAATATACACGGCAATCCGTCGAGCCCTCGTTCTCTTTTCCGTGAATCGCAGTGACGGTAGTAATAAATCAGTTAGCTCTCCCACAAATTCCGACTTTATTTCTTGAACATTTCCGGATCGTAAGTTAAGGGTTCCGCGTTACGGAACCCAACTAAGATCCGAAACACTTACATATATATATATATATTTAGAATAGAGCTAGGTTTGTTCTGTTAGTTGTTAATTACAGTTAGACTATAATCTTATTCTATTAGCTTATTTAGCGTTTTCTTAGTGTAAACTGCTGATTTTGCAGTACCAATTTATCTTAGTTCTTTAGTTAGCGTTTAAGTGTTCATATATTGTGACGTGGCAAATTTGTCCACGTCCCTCCGATCTAAGATCGAAAGACCGGGCCACCCTTTGGCGGCACCGTAGGAGTAGTCGTTTTACTATTGCGTCAATCTTATAGTAATTTTGGGAAACATAGTGCCGCCGAGGCGTACGAGTCTATGGGGAAGCTGCCGAACAGAAAAAGAGCTAAGCAGCTGAGAAACCACGTTGCCGAGTGGTAAGTGCCGACCAGGTTTCCGTACTATTGTGATTTTCGCGTTGGCTCGGTTAGCGTTTTTGCGAATCGGCCGGACTTCGAGTCGAATTTAGGACGTGACCTCGCTCGCCGGGAATCGCGATCAGGATAGAATCGCGAAGGGGGTGAGGCCGTCGGTCGGTGAACGGACGGGGGGCCCGTACCGTTGCTGATTTTTGGCGAATCCAATCTGGGGATGTCCCACGGTGGGACGACGCGACGAAAGCCGTATCGCTGTTTCCGGCTACTTCCGACGGCCACAGTCAATTAGAATTTGCTGCCGCGTATTCCAACGGAACCCGGTCGCTTCTTGTTTCGTATCTTACCCTGCTTGGAAAGATTCGCGGGAAACTATGAAGAATGCAACTAAACTCGCGAGAAAAATTAAAGGATTGTGGATGAGTGTGTATTTGGAATGGTATGAAAGTATGCTGAGTGAAAGTGGAGAAAGCGGACTGTATGAATGAATTGAATGGAAGGCAGATTTGCAATAAATTAACTGTATTTTCTCTCTGTAAAGTTTCAGTTTGTCAGACAACGGTTGAAGAAATATAATAAATGAATGTTAAGCAAACGATCTCGAAATTTGTCTCTTGTTACGTAACGCACAGCTGACTGGGGTCTTCAGAAAGAGAGCGAGTAGCGGTTCTCTCTCGGTTTTATTACCTCGATCCTTCGGGAAGTCCGTCACGCACAGATGTTTCCGGTTTTGCTTCGAGAACATTCCAGAAGGATCGAGCCTGTTTTCCGCGAATCACGCTTGAGTCGGGGTGGAGGGAGTGCCGACTCAGCCGGCTGCCAGGGGTCGGTAGCGCCTCGAGGAGGAATAACTGGTAGTCGTTTTCTGGTGAAATATTTGTGTTTATTATCCGTGTTCTCCTTAGGTACAGCGGGTGCCCACAGGTGGCGTGATTGCGGCGGTATCGCGGTGGTATCGCGGCGGATCGGTAGCGCGGCGGATCGGTAGCGCGGCGGCGCGGTATCGCCTCGACGTCGGGGAGTCGGTCAGGGGTTCGTCGGACGGTCCCGCAGGCTTGCGCCCCTCGGGGGAGGGATTCCGGCCCGTTTGCACGGTGCCGGCTCGGACGAGTTTCCCGTAGGCTTGCGCCCCTCGGGGGAGGGATTCCGGCCCGTTTGCACGGTGCCGGCTCGGACGAGTTTCCCGTAGGCTTGCGCCCCTCGGGGGAGGGATTCCTGCCCGTTTGCACGGTGCAGGCTCGGATACGGGAACGAGGGTGTCTGGCGGAAACGGTGGTTTCGGTAGGAACGGGGTGCGGTCGGGTTGGAGGTACAGCGGAGGGCTTACTCGGCGGTCGCTCTTGCTCTCGCATGCCTGGCCTCAACTGCCCCGATTGCTGCTTCTTGCGGCCTACTTATCCTTCCCACCGCTCACTTCCACTCGCGAGCAGCCGGCTCGTCGCGGCGGCCACCTCGCGGCCGCGACGGGAGGCTGTGCTCGGCCGCGGTCTCGGCGCGCTCGCTGGGAGTGGGGCGGTGGGAGGCGCGGTGTTAGGCGGGGAAGTCGCGGGCCTTAGCTATACCCGTTACATCCCCCTCCTACTTCGGGGCGCGAGACTTCCTCGCCGGTACTATTTACATTTTTTTTCGGTTTCCAAGGTAACGGTTATTGGCTTATATACTAACGGCTTATATCCTAACGGTTGTCGGCTTACATACTAACGGCTTATATCCTAACGGTTGTCGGCTTACATACTAACGGCTTATATCCTAACGGTTGTCGGCTTACATACTAACGGCTTATATCCTAACGGTTGTCGGCTTATGTACTACTTAACCCTACGTGCTATTTACAACTTACTATCTACGGACTTATAACTATACCTTATGCCTACGGTTATTTACTACGGTTATTTACACCTTATGACCTATGGTTATCTACACCTTATGAACTACGGTTATTTACTACGGTTATTTACACCTTATGACCTATGGGGTGGGTCCGGGAGGCTGGCTGGCTGGCCATTTGAACGTCATGTTCAGTACCCCCCCCCCCCGGGAGAGGCGGAGGTAGACCCATCCCCCTGGGATCGGTAAGCGGTGGCGTTCCCCCGGCGGTAGCTGGTCCAGGCGGATATTAAAGCTGTTTGGTCGGCCCGCGTCCTCCATGACCGAGGCTGGCAGTCGTCGGCCCTCTGGTCGGTCGCCTTCGGTTGGCCGCACTCCTGGTCCTCCCTGCTGGGCCGTCGTTCCCCTCTGCTCGGCTGGTGGTCTGCCTGGCTGTTCTCTTGCTGGCCCGGCCGGTGGGGCTGTTGTCCCCGTTGTCCCACCCGGTGGCGCTGCCGTCCCGGTCAGCGGTGGTGGTACGGTCGGAGGCTCTGGTGCGGTTACCGTGTACTGCGCCAGCAGTTCCTCCAACTCCCGGAGGGTGTCGTCTGTGTCGATGGCCACCGCCGGTCCTGCCACGTGGTGGCTGGAGGTACCCGTGGTGTTGGTGGCCGCTGGTGGTGGCCTTCCGGTCGCTGTCCCGGCTGCCTCCTTCGGCCCGGTTCGGCTGCTTCCTGGGGCGCCCTCGGCGGCGCTGGTGGCTTGGTGTCCTGGCCCCCTCCGCTTCTCTGTTATGGCCATCACCTCGCCCGGTGTTCTTGGCGGCGGCCTCATCCGCGGCGGTGGTCCTCGCCGTATCGGTGGCCCTGCAGCTGGTGTTCGTCGGTGTTTGATCGGTCGGTGTCTCTTCCACCGATCCAGTTGGCGTTTCCCGCCACGGGATTGCCTGTGCATTGGGCGGTGGTCCGTCCTTCGGTTCCGCAATATGAGCAGAAGAGCCGGGGCGCACGTTGGCATTCTTGCCGGTGGTGGCCTCGTTGCCCGCATCGTCAACAGCAGGTTTCTCTGTTGTAGGCGGTTAGGTTATTTGTGCGTGGGCTCTGGTATATCTGGTTCTCTACCGGTGCCTTACGGCGTTTCTCTCGTTCCAGGAGCTCTGCGTACTCGTCCGTATGGCTTAGGAGTTCTGCCATTTTCTTTCCTCGGTCCTTCCTCGAGGTTCCTCCTTATCTCGACTGTTCGGGCGCCATTTGTGACGGGTATCCGTCGGGGTGGAGGGACTCAGCCGGCTGCCAGGGGTCGGTAGCGCCTCGAGGAGGAATAACTGGTAGTCGTTTTCTGGTGAAATATTTGTGTTTATTATCCGTGTTCTCCTTAGGTACAGCGGGTGCCCACAGGTGGCGTGATTGCGGCGGTATCGCGGTGGTATCGCGGCGGATCGGTAGCGCGGCGGATCGGTAGCGCGGCGGCGCGGTATCGCCTCGACGTCGGGGAGTCGGTCAGGGGTTCGTCGGACGGTCCCGCAGGCTTGCGCCCCTCGGGGGAGGGATTCCGGCCCGTTTGCACGGTGCCGGCTCGGACGAGTTTCCCGTAGGCTTGCGCCCCTCGGGGGAGGGATTCCGGCCCGTTTGCACGGTGCCGGCTCGGACGAGTTTCCCGTAGGCTTGCGCCCCTCGGGGGAGGGATTCCGGCCCGTTTGCACGGTGCCGGCTCGGACGAGTTTCCCGTAGGCTTGCGCCCCTCGGGGGGAGGGATTCCTGCCCGTTTGCACGGTGCAGGCTCGGATACGGGAACGAGGGTGTCTGGCGGAAACGGTGGTTTCGGTAGGAACGGGGTGCGGTCGGGTTGGAGGTACAGCGGAGGGCTTACTCGGCGGTCGCTCTTGCTCTCGCATGCCTGGCCTCAACTGCCCCGATTGCTGCTTCTCGCGGCCTACTTATCCTTCCCACCGCTCACTTCCACTCGCGAGCAGCCGGCTCGTCGCGGCGGCCACCTCGCGGCCGCGACGGGAGGCTGTGCTCGGCCGCGGTCTCGGCGCGCTCGCTGGGAGTGGGGCGGTGGGAGGCGCGGTGTTAGGCGGGGAAGTCGCGGGCCTTAGCTATACCCGTTACAAGATTAAGTGGGACGCTACCACTTCTTCTCATACAATTAGTTACGGCCGAAAGGATGCTGAGGCAATAATACACAATTACTTTCACATTTGCCAGGATCTCTCGAATGTGACGTTTAACGGCTATGAAGCATATTATGAGGAGACTACATTGATGGCTAGGTTGACTCTGTCGGCTAAAAGAATAGAGTTTGCTAAAGACAAAAATTGGTGCGGCCATGATTTGCTTGATGTTGTGTCAATCCCTGGAGTTCGAGAGTTCAGGCAATCAACGCATGTAGAAATCGAAAACAAATATCCAGTTAGCTGCAATATAATTGCAAGTCTTCCGGGCTGCACATCTTCGCAGGGAGATGCAGCTGTTATCAGGGGTTCTTCAAAATTGACGTTTGAGTACTATTGCCACGGCAATGCCTCATCTCAAATGTTGGTATCTGCTGCGGGAGTCGTTAAAACCTTCACAATTAAGGAGACGAATAAGAATTGGGTTCCTTTGCGAACGAGCGTCACTAATATAGTTGTGTCAGCCTTGCTCAAGACAGATCCGACAAATTCTTGGCATAATTTGAATTCATGGTTGGGCTCTATAGACCTAGCGTCTCACTTTGCCATGAGTTTTCAGTGGATCGAGAACAGCTGGTTCCGGATGCTTATTTCTGCTGTGCTGATCATGATAACTTGGAATAGCTTAATTAGGGGAAATCTTCTAGCTGCATTGGTCGCTGGGGTACTGCTTTATCTTATTCTGATGACAAACGCTATACTGGCATATGAAATCGACCCAAGTATGCCAATAGCGTGCACTATAAAGCTGTGTTCAAGCCAGATTAGTTGGTTTTTAAGCTACAATTTCATGGATGATGACACTGTCGCTACGCTTATTGAGTTGATATGTTACTTTGCTATAATCAATGTGGTTACCGCACTGTTCAATTTGAGGGCCGCTATGGTTGTTGCTATGTCATTCAAGTTCTACACCAAATACATGATGAGAATGATGTTTTTGGATTCTATCTATGGTTTTGGTGTTATCCATCGCTTACCTTTCATTAATATTGTGTCTAGGAAAATCATGCCCAAGCGGAGGAAAGTGGACCAATGGTCCTATGATATATTTTCAATTAGTGAAAGAAGAGAGAAATATTTGCAGCTCGCTCCAATAATTGAGCACATTGGCATTAAGTTGAGCGGCGATGAGCCTGTGAGCTTTGGCCGGGTGTATCCGCTTATTAGGTGTCGAGACCATTCTTCAATAGGGATCAACAATGTGGACGTAGGTGCTGGTTACTTTGCTTACGAGTGGAGTGATGACGGGCTCAGTTTATATATTTCGGATCATGTTGTTAGAGTTGCTAATATATGGTATCTATGTTCTGTCAAAAGTTGCGACGAAACGGCGGAATTCGCGTTCCGTCGCGAGCTCGCACAACGGACCCAAGTGCGAGCCAATCCGCAACCGTCCCGAGCGCTTTCTCCATAAATATCGGAGCAAACCGCGATTAACTCGGAGATGGCTGGGAGCTGCTCACCGGGAACCATCCCGAGCTCCTGACCACTCGCAGCCGCGTGTGAACACGCATATTACGGCTTCTTCCGTGTGTGTGTGCGAACACGGTGGTGCTAGGTGGAACGCGTACTACGGCTTCTTCCGTGTGCGTGTGAAACCAGTACCGCGAGGAAGTCTCGAGCGAGCAGACGGACGGGAGCAGTGTCTCTGGGCACTACTGCTCGTCGCGCGCTCCAGCTCTCTCCCCCTTCCCGATTGCTTTCCGCCGATCCTGCGAAATTCGCTACCGGCCCGCGACCAGGCGTCTCGTCACATTCGTGACAGTCCTCGTCGGATCGCAGCCGCGTTCGGAGCTCGTCCCGTACGAGTAACGACGTTGGTGACGGGAGCTCGTTCTCTGGGAATGTCCAGGTGCGAGCGACCCCCACCGCGATCTGACTGGGGGCGACGGGTGGGGCGTCCCGTCGGTCCGGAGTCGGAGTGGATTCGCGGCCACCATGCGCTCGGCCGCCAGCGAGGAAACACCAGTTCACTAGAATCTCGCCGAGCCGCGGTGGTTCCTACCGACCAACCGTAGATCCGGAATCCCAGGAATCCCCCGAACCGGAGAAACGCCGTGTTCCGGTACCGTCCGCGTTCCCGTCGTAAGAATAGCGAGACCTGATCGCTCCGCATTACCGTCGTAAAATAGCGAGTCCTGATCGCTCCGCGTCTCCGCCGTAAAAGAGCGAGTCCTGATCGCTCCGCGTTCCCGTCGTACGAATAGCGAGTCCTGATCGCTCCGCGTCTCCGCCGTAAAATAGCGAGTCCTGATCGCTCCGCGTCTCCGTCGTAAAATAGCGAATCCTGATCGCTCCGCGTTCCGCCGCTACTCTCGCATACGTTAGATTTAAGAAAACTAGTTGTAATAACGTGTCGTCTCCTCGCGCTGATTACAGCCAGCCGTCGCACCGGAACCCGCCAGCCGGGAATCACCATCGCAACCCGGGGCGAACCGCCGCCGGCAATAAAGCTTATTTTTCCATAAAACACCTCCGTTATTTCACCCGCTGTCCTCTCCGCCGACCCTGGCCACTGAGCAAATCCAGGAGAGGACAGAACGCACCTTCCTTTCGCGGTTAACGCTCGCGTAGGGAAACGCAACCGTTACAAAGTTAACAAGGGTCTATGGAGATGTTTATGCTGCTACTACTCGCCGTGCAGCTTCTAAAGTTCCTGAGGGAACCTGCCCTAGGGGCAATATCTTGGACGGACGAGTGGAGGGCTTGGCAGAGATAGATCACATCGGCTTGTCCGGTTATACTTTGACAAATGACAATAGCCAATTTTACGTTGTTCATGAGTTTCTTAATGGCCATTTTAGTCAGGTTAAAGCAATGCGTGCTGGGCCTCCCATCCGAAATCCAGAAATCTGCTGTTCCCTTTGTCCAAGGGTGGCCCCTATACCATCGCCGGGTGCTTCATCAAGTCCTCAAAGCTCAAGTGAGCTCAGGGTTTATAAACCAAAAACTCTGCCGGCGGTTGATGTTAGTGTCTCTGCTGATTGGGCTGATGCCTGGGGCGTGAAATATCATAAGCTGGGAACGGAGAATTTGTGGGCTTTGCGCTGTGTTGATATTAAAGTGTGGGCTGCTCACGTCAGCCGAGACGAAAGTCCTGAGATACATCCAGATGTGTCTTCGAACATTTCTTCAATCCGTTGCTATGGTGCGCTTGAGAGTTATTGGTGTGTGTGGACCACTTTGAAGGACTCAAAGGAGTATTTTCCTATTAAACCCAAACAACCTTTTATGTTCATACAAAACAAAATGGTGCGAGTAGTGTTTGCTCATGTTTTTATCAGTAAAAATAGGCTTCCATCGGGGTTGTGTGTTTATGTGTGGCACAAAGGCATGTGGCCTGTAAAGGAGAATATGAAGGTCGCTTCCGTTATAACGGTAGCACGGAAGATCGGGGAGGAATATCATTATGCCATAATGAACGACACGGCAGACGTCTACGAGTTCCCGTGCGCAGTGGCGGGAGGTGTTGAGACTGTGGCGGCGACAAGCTGGCGCCACGTCTCCGCCATGTGTTTAGTTTTACGAAAGTATGTTTGTACGAATGAATATCGGGTTGCGTGCTGCGCGATAGCGTCGAGTGGATGTTTAGATGACTGGGTCGAGTGTCGCGTAGGGTGAGTGTGTTTAGTTTAGTTAAGAGCGAATGCAGACCGTGAGAATGAAGAAAGAGGGATTGTTGTGAGGATGCGTTAGCGAGCGAATGGTTAGTTCGTAAGTTTAGTTCTGTAAGAGAATTCGTCGAGAGCGGACACGCGGGCTACGCGGGTGTATCGTCCCTCTCAGAATAAAAACTCTAGTCCAACCACGAGCTGTACATGCTGATTACCCGTAACCCATCCCGACAGTACTCACCATCCACGAATCTCACTATTACGAATGCAAACAATTCACTAATAGCACCATGTATAAGTACCTAGATGCAAATCATAGAGTAGTTTGCAGTTTTTAACTGCCTGAGAAATACAATGTTGCTGACTGGGAATACCATGCAAGCCGTGTGGTGTCTTATAGTCCACATATTGCTCCTGTTGGAGCTGAAGCAAAAAATGTGCTGAATCAGGAGGAGCATGTTAATTATTGGGGTATTAAGATAACCAGATCCAGTATTGAGCCTGAGTCTGCTACTCAGGTCCCGATTTTGATAGTAGTATCTAATTTCATTAAAATACCGGATCTGTTTTTTACAGTTAACATTAGGGTGAGCGATGTCAATCGTTTTGAGTACTCGTCCGGTAAATTTGTGCTGTGTAGTAGGGCTGTCGACCTTGAGGAGCAGGTGTCCAAGAGTTTCAATAAACTGTGGCTCGCAGGGGTTAAAATCATCTTGGTAAAGTGTGACCTCTTAAAACTGATAGCACACAACATAGAACCCTCTAGTTTTTTTTTGCGGATGCCACACTAGAGTTAACCCAGCTTTGATATTTTGTTTAGAAGATGAAAATAAATCTCTGGAGTTTGATGATTGGTTAAAGGCAGAACTAAACGAAGAAGAAAAGATGCAAATCATGTCAATCAATAACATTTCGATTCACCCCGACTGGCTGGTAGGGTATGATTCAGCGTAGTTTGGCTGAGTGGCGTAGTCACTCATGTTTCCCTACTGAGGAGCTGGACTTTGCCAGCACTGAGTGGGCCCCGGTGCAGACGGAGGACGCTTGTTTACCCTTGGGAATGACGGAGTCAGATTATTGTGTAGATGAAATAGAGTGTATAACTAGCAGAGCCTCCTGCACCTCCTAACGAGTTATCATGCTACTAAGGGGTGCCGTATCATACTGAATAGAAATGGGCACTGTAAGATATGGGATAAGCCTTTCTGCACAAACCAAAAAGAGGATTGTGTCGTGTACGGCGATCGTAATGTTGTGGTAGAGGAGGAAAAGATTGGCGAAATTCTTTGTGTAGTGAGCCCTATAAGAAATGTAGCACAATTTTTGATTGTTTCTAGTTCTGGCAACGAATATGAATCTAGGCCAGGCGCGATTTTTTATTCATTGAGACCTATTGAGGTTGATGACCACTTTACGAAGTGGGTTCCTAGCACTTGGTTGGGTGTGAATGGGATGTCGGGATGTCCAATTTTTAATTCTAAAGGAAAATTGGTTTTCATGTACGGCCTTGGGAGAGTAGAATCAGACAGCACATTAGCTCATAACAGGCAAGAAGCGGCGGGACCAATTGTACGCGCACTTACAGTTATGGCGCCAGACATAAGGCCGGAGATAGTGCCCGATGCCTATTTTAAGGCGGCTGCCGCCGAGGTGTCAACTGCTGTGCTAAAGGACGGACAATCGTATTATTTAGTTAGCGCTCCGACTGGCACCGGAAAAACCATCTCGTTTACATCAAATCTTTGCCAACTCTCCAAAGAGGGAACGAAGATTCTATTACTGCAGCCAACCGTAGTCGCAGTGACAGGTGCTTATCAATGGCTTTGCAGGGTTTTAGACACAAGCGGAGCAGGACGCGCTAGATATAAAGTGAGATACATGGTAGGACAACATCGAGAGACACATATGGGCGAGGAAGGCGAAGGATCCATTCTGCTAGTTCTTATGTCTTATGGTCATGCCTTGGTGGAGGTTAGCAGGTTTGCATCGACGTATGATTACATCCTTATGGATGAAATTCACTATTTAAATGACCCAACCGTTTTAGCATACGACTTAGAGTTGACGAGACCGAATGTGCCTTACAAGTGCGTGCATCTTAGTGAGACGGTATCTGTCACAAACAGAGCTTTCCTTCTTGCATCAAATATGGACATGTCTGCTACACGATTTAAGATTGATGAGACATACTTCATATTACCATGCCATAAAAAAGAACCCAAAGATGGTTATTTTGTATTGCCAATTAAGAACAACTGGCATTCGAATTGAGGGTTTTTCTAACGGTTAAAAAGTTCAGTTGGACTTGATAAATACGGGTAGAATATTATTTTTTATGTCCAGCCGCCGGGATTGTGAGAGAGCTGTCACATACGCTAGTAGACATTACAAGCAGAATACGGGGATGATCTTGGCTATACACGGGGGAATAACGGTTGATTTGACTATTCTTCCTCAAAACGCTTGGATATTTTGCACTGATGTTGTTGGGCAGTCGATTACAATTCCGGGTTGCCGAGTTGTTGTTGATTTCCTGGAAGAGATGAAACCCAATACTAGATTGGAGATTGGAGATAACTCATTGCTGTATGATAACAGATTAATGCGTCGAGTGATAGATGAGCACACTGCCAAGCAAAGGAAAGGCAGAACGGGAAGAACAAATCCGGGGTGGTACATAGCACCACGAAGCTGTAGGCCTGTGGCTTGCCACCCAGTGGATGCTGCGACCGTGGCACAGTCTCTCTTGAGATTGTCAACCTTGGGCACCTTCTCGCTCTCACGGTTTGGCGCCTATTATATAGATGATATCCGAAAATCACTAGATACTTATTCTTGGGTTCTCCCTGAAAACCTGAGAGAGACGACTGCTTGGAAGTTGGCGAAAATAGAGTTGTCTGGAATAAGAGTCGCTGGGCGAAAAAATGCTTGGATCAATGAAAATCTTAATGAAAAAGCAAAGCTGGTACAGGGGGACTTACTATATTTGTATTTGTCCAATTGTTTGTGTGCAGAATTGATTGAACATACTTCTAAGTCGACAGAATTGAGTCGGACTGGCTCCCCTGCCGGTGATGTGGAGTTCTATAAGAAATGGGAAGAATTTGGCTTTGTTTGTGATTATGAGGATAAGCGAGATAGATTACATGACCAGATGGGGTTTAAAGTGCAATGCACCAGAGAAATGATAGATTTGACCGATGATTTAAAGTCGGAGTTGTTCAAACAACATATAGTGACGTCTAAATCTGTACATGAATCCTCCTGGTTGAGGGTCGATGAAGAGCTTGGAGAGCATAGTTGCCCATTAGCAATGAGCGCTTTGGTCTCCGTGTCAGCGTCAGGGACAATTCTTACAGGTGCGTATTGGTGGCTTGAGAACACTGCCGAGCGTCAAGTGGTGCGGGCATCTGTTATGCATCCTGACCAAGTGGTTAGTTGCTGTAAATATTATTACCAAAAGACCGTCGTTGATAGAGAGCTTATATCTGCTTCTTCCGAGGCAATAGCATATGCCCGAAGGCGAGTTGGCGACGTCTGTGGTTGGTTGAGAAGTTTAACAGGGAAGAATGAAACGATACATTCTGCTGAGGCGATAATGGAGAGGGTTTTTTCTACCATGTCTAGTTACGCTGCTGCCGTCCCAGCTCATTGGCACATAGGGCTTTGTCCGTCTTTGGCATCTAGTGTGGGTTCTGGAATGGTGGGCACCTGGTATTCGAGCTTGGAGGATGTTCTTGATCGGACGTTGGCCTTGAATGCTATCGGTTACTTATGGCTTTGAATGCTACCCTGAGTTGCCTGGCGCCAGTGCAGCTTGCTATAGGTTCCGTTGTGGTACAGGTTGTTTCATTTACCGTAGCCGGCATTATCTCTGGGTCAACACCGTCATATGACCCAAGTGGTAGGAAAATCAGTTCATCTGGGAGAGCTTGGAGTTTGGTGTTCGGTGCCATCGGAGGGTTCTCATTAGGCAAGATGGCTATTGCGCCATTGCTTGCGGGAAGTGCATCTTACCATATGACCAATGCTGTTCCTCTGTCTTCTCAGATAGGCATGACGCCTATTAGGTCGCAACTATTGGGCAAAAGTGACAACAACTGGTAACTAGTGGCAACTAGTGGTTGCTTTAGTGCAGGTCAAGCACCTTTATTTGTTGTTAATTAAAATTAGAAGTGGGCAAAGTGGAGTGGAATTGCTTGGGCCTGCTTTTGCTGCAATTCTCAATGCTGCAGCCATGGACCTGTCTACTGTTGTTATGGGCGTGACCGCTGTTATCGGTTTGCTCATCGTGAGGATGTCTCTTGCTTACCTCAAATACACAGTCGGTGCTGCTGCCAAAGGCGTTCGCAGCACTGATGGAAGGAATCCATACATAGAAGAATACTATAATGATTTTGATGAATTGGCCTTGGGATTATTGAGCACAGTCAGTGTTGTGGCCAATCCTAGTAGCATGTGCTCCATCTTAATTGCCTGGTTGGCTGATGGAGTGCGAAGGGGACGTTTAAGTGCTGATGGATTTCAGCAAAGCTTCCAGGTTTATGCAGGAGTTCCGCTCGCAATAACAATAATATCAGAAGGCCTAAGATGGGGGCGTGCTTTTCGCGCTGGAGAGGAAAATCATAGTACAATTCATAATTTACTATTTAATATTCCATCGGCTGCTGTTGCCGTATGTGGGATGGTGTATTATATACGCCAACCTGGATTTGTGGATGCAATTAAGGGCGAATGGGACACATGTACCGTTTTTGACGAGCATTATAAAGTCACTTGTCTCGACTGTAAGAAACATGTTGGCAAGTAGTTTGAGTTGGGTAGGAGATCAACTCGGAAGCGGATTTTTTAAAGGAATACCTTTCTGAAGTAATCGCGATAGTCCCGGAGCTATAAGCATGACTGAACAACTGCCTAATTGGAGACCGGAGCCAACGATAGTCAATGATTGGTTTTATAAAGAATGGGTGAGATTGAACGGATTGACCTTGATACAAAGAATGCAATATTGTAGAAGTTTGGGGATCCATAGTACATCAGGAAGTGTTCCGCCGTTGATGATGAAAAGTTATATATCTAAGACAAGACAAGGAGTATCGTGTTGCTGGAAGAGCACGGTGGACGTCCCGTTTGACTCTATCAAGATCACAACTGCCGGCTTGGGGTCCATTGTGGGTCATTTTTCTTGTGGAGTGATCCATGATGGATCATCTTTTTCGATGAAGAGACAGGGATTTGAATTAACAGGAGAGATAGGCTACAATGACACGGTGGGAGCTTTTTGGTTTCAGGGAGCGACTTCTGTCTCTAGTTTTGCTTTTAGTCTGATATTCAAGCCAAGTGATAGGGGTTTGGATGTTTATGTGTTAGGTTTTAGATTGCCATCAGCCTTACTGAAGCGAGTGTGTGATTCGTTGCAGAGAGTGCATCCAGTCATTTCTTCTATACTTGCTACCAGGTCTGATTGCGATCTTGAGACTATGAAGCAGGATTTTGAGGGGGCTATGGGGTTCAATAGGAACGGGATCGATTTAGCTTGGCACACGACTGTTACTGGAGTCTTGCTTAGTGGTGCTGCTATTTTTGCTGGGAGCAATTTCTTTGATGAAGTACTCAAGTTGAACTCGGATAGTGGTGCTGTGCCTAGATCATGGCTCGTTCAACCGGACAATTTTACTCGAGACGAGTGGTCGTGTGAGGCCTATTACGTGCTGGCTTTGTATGAAGCAGGAGCAATGAGCCCCATTGTGGAGTGCCCTCGACGTGATACCGAGCTTCCACTCCAGATTTTAGGCGATAATCCAGTGATGTGGCGATCTATCACAGATTGGAAGAATCCGATCAATCCTACGAACTTATTTGATAACATGCGAAACAAGACTGTATCAATCAAGCCGGATGTACGTGAATGTGATGGAAGTGATGTGCATTTGAAGAGTACGTCAGTGGGCCATATTACTTTAGGTGGGAACGTGGCTTACAAGCAGCAGTGGGTCCACACAGCTTATTGGTGCTCGATTTCTGTGATAATTAAGACTGTGAATGGGTACGAGATGAGCACCCTAGGGGGAAGTTGTCATTGTAACGTGTTAGTTGACGTGTAATTAGATAAAGTTGTCCTTAGCATCTGCGACATTCATCAAACCTATTATAGTTTCACAACTCTATCTGGAGAGTTTTATCTTTATTCAGATTATCTACGTGGGTCAACTAATGGAATTGATTTGTCACCTAAAATTAATCAAGTGTTATCATCGTGGTATAAGATCACCGGGCGAGACAAGAAGATGATAGGTTCTAAAATTACCATCGAGCCTTCAAAGGTTAAGCAAGGATTGATCTCCAGGCTCTGGAGCAATATTAGAGGAACCCCAACAGACGTAGAGCACAGTGAGCTGTTGATCAATTACTTTTCAAATAGCATATTTGAGTTCGTGAGGGATCTGTTTCATCGTGAAAATGTGATAGTACAAGCGCTAACTGATTTAAATAGAGCTCATATAGCTAGACAATTTGAAGAAGACCCCGATAAAATGGATGCTGAGATATACGAGGATGCTAGGGGACTTGATGATTATTTGCTCGGCTGGAATCATGCCAATAAGATGAAGAAACCGAGATGGCCTTGGTTTGGTTCGACCAAGTCATGGCCCATACGTGAAACAGAAATCACTTGCAGGGACATCGCCAGATTAAGTGAGAAGAATAACTCTTTTGCTAGCCGATTAAAAAAGAAGGAGTGGGAGCAGTTGGGTGCATAATGCTCCCAAAAAGAGTAACCAAGGAAGCAGGTGCATACATCTCTAGAGGAGGATTCAAGATGCAACAATTATATGAGGCCGATCCGGATTTTTTTAATGATTCGATGGTATATTGTGATCCTACGTGCGGTTATGGGGGGTTTGCTGAGTATCTATCTCACATTTTTATGAAGAGTGCTCCGCGTCTTTACCTGGCGAGTACTCTTCAAGAAAAAGGCCATAGGATGATTGACCCAAGTGTCATGTCGATAGCAAGTAATTTAAGAATAGTTCAAATATCAGAACCTGGTTTTTCAGATAAAGCGAACATCAAGGACGCTAGGTGCCGCAATAGAATATTAGCAGAGTGCAAGAAATATGGCAACGTGGATATGTTGATGTTGGATGCGGGTGAATACAGTGGAGGACTTGGCGTAAACAGATCTTTTTGGTATGATAGTGATTCGAATAACATCAGCTTCTTGCATGCTGTAAATCTGCTTATGAGTTGCATCAAACGCGGTGGCAAAATGCTATTTAAGATGAACGGTGTTTGGTGTGGATCATTCGAGGTGCTGCATTCTATAATCTCTCATTTAAAAAAATTTAAAGCCATTAAATTGGGAACAACTCATTTAGGGTCACCCGAATTTTATGTATTAGCACGTGGATACAATAGCAGTGCAAGGGAGTCAGCTAAAAGAACAGAAGCTTTATATAACGCCTTAGTGGATAGGACATATGATTCGTACCTTGAAGCACGAAGAATCATCATTAATAGAGGCAGAGGAAGAAAATCAGATGAGAGATATGATTGGTACTCACCGACTATTAGACCTGACATCACCAGAGTGTTATCAAGACCCGACAATTTGCCTCCTGGCATCACGGTTAAAAACACGGAGAAGGATTGGGTTATAGATGAGACTTGGGATCCCCGATGGAATGATAGAAAAAAGAACTTTTTGAAACTGGTTTCGAAGAGGAATTTACGCTGGATAGACAGCTGTCAGATTGATCTTAGAAATATCTCAGCCTTAGGGACAATAGCCAGGAAAAGGAAGAGTCAAGTGCATAAAAATATACAAAATGGTTTGATAAATTCGGCTCTACAATCAGTGTGGGGAACGAATTTGTCTAACAGCACTTTCTGTCATACCCAATTAACTGATAAATGGAAAGAAGCGAGTGTTAAGAAGAGACTAGATGTGGATCCAGGCCACCTCGATCAGTCTTCTGTTTCCAAATTGATGCGAGCATTACTAGCATTGGAAACCGATTATGCTAAGAGTATCAAGGGAACTTGCGGAATTATCAAGAGGCTACCGGAATACTAGATGCTGGACATACTATGAGAGAGTATATCAATCAACAACCAGATTGGTATGAGAAAGGCCTTGAATTGATAGCACATTGGGATGCAGGCCGTCCTACATCTTCTTATTTTACATGCCGACAGAAAAATGAACCTAAAGCCTCAAAAGTTGTTAACGAAGGTAAATTATTGTTTAATAGAGGAGTAAGCACAGAGGAATTGGAAGAGCACAACGAACAAGGACGTCGGTTTATTCAATTTGCTGACGCACAGACTAGATTAGCACACTACATGCTTGTTCGAGCAATCAGCTGTTCGGTGCCGCTGTGCGTCCGCACGCACAGACGGCGAATTAGCGATTGCCGAACTTTTGTTTGTATCGAGGACTCGGCCATCGTCGCGGTTCGTCTCTCTCTCTCCCCGCACACTTCGGGCGGACCGAGTAGTTCGGTGTGCGCGGCGAGGGGAGAGAGCCGCGTCAATATACACGGCAATCCGTCGAGCCCCCGTTCTCTTTTCCGAGAATCGCAGTGACGGTAGTAATAAATCAGTTAGCTCTCCCACAAATTGCATTTTATTTCTCAATTATTTCGGGATCGTAAGGTAAAGGTTCCGCGTTTCGGAATCCAACGAAGATCCAAAACATTTGGTGCCGAAACCCGGGAATAGAGCGTGTCGATTTCTCTATTTCACTTGATTCATCGCAGAATTACGAAGAATTCTGTGCATCACCGCGAGTTCCGTTGTGCGCTTCTTTTGTCTCCTCGAGTGATCCGCGAGTGCATCGAGCATCTTCTGAGGGTCCGTCGCAGACAATCAGGAAGCACCTGAAAGGAAAAGAGCAAAAGTGAATTCTTCGAATAGAATTCGTGAGACCGTTCTCGAAAAACGGTAATTAGACCGCGTGGCGAACCGTTACGGATTCGAAAATTCCATGACCTTCCACCGGGACACCAACCGTTCTCGAACCGACCGAGGCAAGGTGTTTACCGCCGTACGCGTAAAGTCCGTTGTCCTTCGCCTTTCGATCAGTTTGTTTTTACTTTTCGTTTGAATTTTAACTGCCGAAAAAATGCCGCAAACGTTCAGCGATGTAGTGGTCGCTCAGGAGGAGATCGCTGGCCGAATCAAGAACTGCATCACCAATACGATCGAGTTGCTGGAAAGTTACTGGCGCAACTTCACCACAAATCACGACGCTCTGAAACCGATGCCAGATTACGCCGCCAGCAACTACAGGAAGAGAGGCCTATACGACGAAGTCGAGGAAGTCTACATCCAGAACTCTTCTGAATTGGTGGAGAGGCTTGAAAAATTGAAGCCCGTCGCCTCATCAATTCAGGCTGAAGCCGATTCTCATGAGTGCAACGCCGGACCCAGATTGCCGACTCTGACCATCGAGAAGTTTTCGGGCGATCTCCTACGGTGGGAGGAGTTTCGCGATTCGTTTCGTGCTACGATACATAATTCGAAACGATTGCAGGACGTCCAACGGCTACAATATTTGAAGGCGAACCTCACCGGTGCGGCTGCGAAGGTTATCGCGCGTACATCCCTGACAGATGCGAACTATTCGACGGCGTGGGCGGCACTCGAACGTCGTTACGGAGGCATCCGTGTACTGACCACCGCTCACATCGGAAGACTTTTGGACTGCCCGGCAGTAAAACGAGCGTCGAAGGAGGAATTGACCAGAGTCCTCGACGAGTTCTGTCAAGCTCGAGATGCTCTGACCGCTCTGAAAAAATCAGTCGAGACATGGGACGACTGGTTTGTCACACTCCTCGTCCGGAAGCTGGACTCGACGAAGCGCTTGGACTGGGAAAAAATGTTCCCGGATCCGACGATCATGCCGTCTTTCGTGGAGATTCGAGACTTCCTCGAATCACGAATCCATGCCTTGGCCTCGACCCAAGAGCCAACGTGTTCGTCAACCACGACCAAGCGAGAGGAGATGCGAAAATCCGAGCAGAGGACGGCCATGACGGTGCAAATGACCAAAGGGCCATCCGCGAAGGCCAGCAACGTTCGGAAGTGCCCGCTGTGCTCGGACAATCATCAGTTAGGGCACTGCGGCCAGTTTAAAACCTTTAGCGCGCCGGAACGCAAGGAATTCGTGTATCGAAATAAACTGTGGGTTTCGTGTTTCTCGGGAAACCACTTGCTCGCGGCGTGCCCGTCTTCTTATCGGTGTATGGTGTGCGGCGGTCATCACCACACTTCGCTTCACGAGGCGTTCCGGGAGAGTGAAGCTCCCGCGCAGCCGAGCACAAGTTCGGTGAACACGTTCCGGTCGAATCGCGTTGTTTTACTGGCCACCGCGCGCGTCCAGTTGAAATCGAACGGTCGGAGTGTCTTCGCTCGCGCGTTACTCGATCCCGGGTCCGAAATGTCATTCGTGACGGACGATGTCGTGCAAGCGTTACGTCTTCCGCGCCGGAACGTGGAGGTTCATTTAACGGGATATCAGGAGATAAACGTGGGCACGGTACGTCACGCAGTGTCCGTGTTACTCGCGTCCAGTCGCGACTCCAACTCGCGTTAAACGCGTTGGTGACGCGAAATATAACCGCTCCGACTCCAGCGGTAGAAATCAATGACGAGAAGTGGACTCACCTCCACGGACTCCCGTTGGCCGACGAGGACTTCCGCCCTCCGAATAGGGTGGAATTACTTCTGGGGGCAGATGCGTGTGGTCACCCCCTCCTCGAGAATCGAATCGGACCAATGGGTACTCCTCCAATTGTTCGAACGCCCTTCGGCTGGGCGCCGATGGGCACAACCTCATCCACGAAGAACGACAGCGCTGGACCTCGGGTGCGATCCTTGTTAGTTCAGCCTGTACGAGACCTCCGAGACGATTGGCAGAGGTTCTGGGAGTTGGAAGAAGTGCCAACGAGTGCAATAAGCACGCCTTAGGACGAAGCATGCGAAAAGCACTTCCAGGATACGCACCGCAGAGATCAGGATGGACGCTACGTTGTGCGCTTACCGTTCGTTGCCACCCCAGGCACCGATGTCGGGGTTGCGCGATCGGCTGCCGTTCGTTTACTCTTATCGTCCGAAAGGAGACGAGAAAAGGACGAGATACTCCGACAGAAATACTCCGAATTTCTGGAGGAGTACGAACGTCTGGGGCACATGGAGTTCGTCTCGCGGCACTCGACTGGCGGGGGGGGGGGGGAGAATTACCTTCCGCATCACGCCGTGTGGCGGAAAAATGGATCTAAGAATAAAATAAGAGTAGTTTTTAATGGCTCTTATGTTTCAGGCAGAGGCAGTACCATTAACGATTACCTGGCTGCCCGACCGAAGTTGCAAACTGACCTCTTGGCCGTAATAACGAGGTGGCGATTCCATCGACATGCCTTTTCGACGGACATTGTAAAAATGTTTCGCCAGATGAAGGTGCATCCAGAGGACAGAGACTGGCAGAGGATCGTCTGGAGGAACGATCCAAGCGAGGAAGTACGGGACTTCCGTTTGACGACGGTGACCTACGGCACGACGTCGGCTCCGTACCTCGCCTCGAGAGTACTGCTCCAACTTGCCGACGACGAGAAGGCTCGATTTCCGCAGGGTGCAGCGATTCTCCGAGCGAATTCCTATGTTGACGACATTCTGGCCGGAGGTGATGACATCGACGACACCGAGGAGGCTCGACGTCAACTCACGGACATCCTGACGGCGGGCGGATTCCCATTGGATAAGTGGGCAACAAATTATTCGTCGTCGAGCTCCGGTCTCGTTCAGTTGTTGCAGGGTCACCAAGAGGCAGGAGCACTGGGACTCAAATGGAGCACAGCGAACGATACGCTGTCTCTTGCGGCTCCGAAGCTCAGGACTGCCACACCAGGTCAACGATGGACCAAACGATTGGTTTTGTCTGAGACGGCCAGGGTTTTCGATCCATTGGGTTGGTTGTCTCCGATCACCATTGCTGCGAAAATCTTGCTGCAGGACCTCTGGTTGTCTGGGTTGTCGTGGGACGAGCCGCTGTCTGAGCTGTTCTCCGAGCGATGGAAGCAGCTTCGATTCGAGATGGAGAGGACCGATCGAATCACAGTTCCGAGATGGATTGGCTATCGCGCGGCGACCAGCGACAGTATAGAGCTGCACGGATTCAGCGACGCGTCGGAAAGGGCATACTCTGCAGCCGTCTTCATAAGGGTGCCAGTTACCGGTGCAAGGGCCGAGACGCACCTACTGATGGCGAAGACCAAGGTCGCTCCAACGAAACCACAGAGTATTCCCAGGTTGGAGCCGTGCGGCGCTCTACCACTGGCCCGATTGCTGAGAGCAGTAGGAGATTCAATGCGGCCTCACAGCGTGACTATGCATGCGTGGACCGATGCATCGGCCGTCCTAGCCTAGATGAGATCTCATGCTTCCAGGTGGAAACCGTTTGTGGCGCATAGGGTGGCCGAGATCCAGCGCCCGCTACCAGACGTTGAGTGGCGACACGCGAGGACAGACGAAAATCCTGCGGGCGTTTCCACGCGTGGGATTTCAGCGCAGGTACTGGTCGACGATGACCTCTGGTGGAACGGTCCCTCGTGGTTGT